>NW_027558145.1:0-83558 GCF_052425735.1 Oculina patagonica
AAGAAGTGTATTAGCAAAAGTTAATTCACAAGGATCCTCCAGATAGAAAGCTTCCCACAGCCACATCCCAGCCGTTGGAGAAGATAATAAATGAAAAGATGTCCAAAAGAAGGATACAAATAATAGAGCTTCAGAAACTAGAAAACCCCCAAAAAGAAGAAAAAAGATTATTAATAAGACTTCATATTTTTTAGTGAATTCTCTTAATAAATCTCTAGACCAAATATGAAAACTATAAATTAATCCAAAATTAAGATGAAATAATATAAGAAAATAATTCTATGAGAAGTAAATTCCAGTCCAACAATAAATATTAAATCCTGTAAAGATAAATAGAATTATAATAAGAGCAAAGATTAATAAATGGTGAGTATTAATAAGAAAACAAAATAAATCTGATGTAACTTCTAAATGTAATGATTTCCAAAATACCAATAGATACAGATAATAAAATAATAATTCTGTATTAATAAATAGTGAAGAGTTTTATAGAAAGCAGGGTTACCAAAGATTATAAACAAAATATATATAAAATTTAATATTAATAAGACCCAACATAATAACATTCTACATTTCCTGGACATTAAGGGTAAAGTTAGACAAAGAAAAGCATAAACTAAATAATACATATAAAATTCTAATTTAGGACATTCCAGTAGCCACAGAAGGGTTTAAAGGTAGATAAACTAAGAAATTAATAAAATATATATAAAATATTAAGTGATTTCCATTCATAAACTATAAATGTAATAAAATATGAGATTAATAAGTTGGGTAAATAAAATATTAGAAGATTATAAGATAGAAAAGTAAATCCTAAACAATAAAATGATAATATTATAATAACTTCCAGCATTTAAGAAGAGATTACAAATGAGATACACAAAATAATACAATAATAATACTATAATTTTAGAAGGGTTTTACAAAGAATGAAAGATATGAAAATAATAGAATAATATGAATATAATAAATTAGTATAATAATATTAAGACGAGATACACAAGAATAATAAAGATAAATAATTAGTATTTAATGTGTAAGGAAACAAAGAATAGAATTATATTAATATTATTTACATTATTATAAAGGAATAATTAGTATTTTGGAAACTATTTAAATTTTATGCTTTTAATAAGAGATTTTATTGTATCTGGAGTAACTGACATGATAACGCTGGAAGGCATAATATCCTTAAACTTTAAATATCTATTAATATTATTTTCTAAGTTCTTCCCTCCTTTCGCATGATATGATCTTTGGTTTCTTGGTGCTACTGTAAAATCTTTATTATTTTATTAATCTTCTCCATAATCTTTTAATTGATATTTCTCGTGTCTTATGATACAAATTATTATTATTATTTTTATTCATACAAAGTTACAATTTAATATCAGATATTATTATATTAGGATTCTCCAGTCTATTGAACCTTAATTAATAAATATAATATTTACATAGCTCTTAAGAATGGAGGATAATATTATATTTATATTTTATGGATTATTTTATTATTTTAATGAAAGGATTCTAGGCACATGGGCCACATACGAGAGAATAATACTATTAATTTTTTAGTTACTTGTGGCCCAATAAAAATAGAAGTGTAAATACTAATATTAAAAAGGAAATAATAAAATAAATATTAAGTTTATAATTCTATGATGTAGCTCCTAAGATAGAAAATGAAAGTCTTAAGATCTGGTAACTCGTGTAACAAAGATAATACTATATTAATAATATAAAACTGTAAAATTCTTATTAAATTCATTCTATTTTCAATCACAAGATAACTACATAATAATAGTATATTCTTGGTATTTCTACATTATAAAGTTAGTTTTCTTATCCTAACCTCCAGGCGTGAATGAAGGATGAATGATTTTATGATATTATCTGCATGATTTTATTAAGTTTTTAGTTGTCTTTGGGTGCGAGAGCTATAAAGTGAGGAGAATATTAATAAAATTAAGCTCTCGCACCTATAAACACAATAAATATTTAAGTTGTATTTTGGTGGCTCGCCAATTAATGGATTCTTTGTTACGGCGAGCGTGTACCAAAAGCTATTAAAATACAAAATATGAAAATATTAGGGATTTTAAGCGGGCTTTTGGGTAAACGATAGAAAAGATAAGTGCACTCGCCTATAAAGTTAATATTAATAGAGAAAAAGCGAGTGCGACATCCAAATAATAAAAGACTAGAAAGATAAATAACCATAAGATTTCAATTAAATGCCAATAAAAAAGTCCACAATTATAAAATATATGAATTTCCAATATTCTAAAGTTTACACCCATTATTTTTATTGGCATTTTATTAATACAATGTGTTGGAATCTCTTTAATCTCGGGTATCACAAGCTACTAAAGAATAATGTATATTTTAAGGAATTCCAACACACCCAAATGAAGATAATAAAGTACGCCGCCTACATGAAAGGAATAATTTAAATAATCTTTAGTTACGGTAGGCGGGCATAATATACTTATATTTTCTATCTTATGTGGAGGGTTTAATAGCTAAAATAATAATATTATTCCATAAAACCAATCAATAAACCCTCCACACTATCCCCAGAAGATACAATAATATTATTCTTATCATTCTAGGCTTGTCATGACGGAATTAATAAAATAATATATAATTTTAATATTCCTTTCACATTACCAAGCCTTTCAATCATCAACAGTGGTCACCAAATATTCTATGCTTTCCTGTTCCAAAACCTTAAGTGGATTCAAGTGTTATCTGGTATTATCTTATTAATGCAGTTATGTCCAAAAACCCCCATTAAAATCATATAAAATTCTATTATTTTAATGTAGTTTTTGGTAGAGCGTTATTATTTATATTATTATGAGGTTACACAAGATTATAAATTAAGGTTTACCACAATACACTTTAAATTTAATATTTGTTTTTATTCATTCATGTTGGGCCACTAAAATATTAATTTCTTATTCACTCCCGGTGGCCCAACTATAAAGAAGATAATAAAATATCAATTAAAATATTATATTTATATTATTTAGAGTGCACTGGCGTTATCCCAATGATTCTATCCTCAAGTTCATGCCGCTCTCGCGTCTTCTCACGTAAATGCTATTATTAATATATTATTATTATCATTACCTTTATCAACCGTAGGATACCCTTAAAGTCATATAAACTCATATTATTTTATTATTAGTATCTGGAGCACTTATAATATTAATAAATTATTATTGGTTTTAAGGTCTCGGATGTTATCGTCAACGGTGGAAGCTTACATAATCAATAAAATCCTTATCAAATGCTGTTGAAGAAGTGGTTATCATTCCTTATGTCCCACGTTCCTGATGATAATATCCTAAGAAAACAATAAAATATTTATCATTTCCATTTCTGTTTCCAATCATTAATCTGTAAAATCCATTGTGACTTATTTTATTTCTATAGTTTAATATTAATTTCTTAGTATTTTTCTATTCCATCAATATCTTTCTAACGGAGCTTGTATTCATTCCCAAAACCTATCATTATTTATTATCTCATCTCTTGGACAACCATCCTACACCTTAAGATTTATTATTGTCATTTCCATTTCTGGGATCTCATGTCTCTCAACGCTAGGAACACAATATTAATATGTAACTATTAAAAATCTACATTTACTTTATTATTTTCTACAGCATTTATTAGTATCTTCCTAGCGTTGGTATCTCGTTTGTGACAGGAAAGTTGGTATGATATTATCTTTCCCCATTAAAATCACTTATTATTTTGGGACTTTTTAGTCATCTCTTGCCACTCCAGGAAAGGATTAAGTCAAATAATAATACAAATTAAGTATTTTTCTATATTATTATTATTATTCTAATCGCGTTAACGCGTGTTATTACTAAAAGCTTATAATATTAGTATTTTAACCAATAATATGCATATCCTATAATCTTAGGACTTACAATGATAACGATAGGGCCGAGAAACGAGGCACCAGAATACAGAATAATAACTTTCTAAACCTTCATATGGATCTCACGGTCAAGGAGGTTTCAATTAGAATCTTGGAAGCATTTGACCGTCGTAACTGACATAATACACTTAAAATCTTATATTTTTGTGTGGCTTTCTAACCCTTAATTTCCATCTCCATTCTCGGTTGTTCCAGGATATGCCAATGACAGGCGGTGGAGGCTTGTAAACGATATGAATGCTACATCATTGTATTGAGGATTCTTGGACCTACAGACGATAACAATAGTAACTTGTCCACCAGATGTTGAAGATAGGAAAGGTAAATAAAAATATTAATATATTAAGCTCTTCCATGGCGCCGTGGCCGGCGGCCGAGAACATAATATTATAGTATTATTATTTGACCAAGAGGTTACACAAAGGAAATGATACTAAAAATACAAATATATTTATTATCTTCTTCATGGTGGTTTTTATTGGCTCACTTCTCTCGCCTTAAAACCACTTAAGATAATAATATTATGACTTTCATTAACCGTTTAAAGCCAAGAGATGACAATAAGATGAGATAGAAAATAATAGAATATTAATAATATTTCCTTTAAACGGTTATGAAAGAATAAAAG
The DNA here is from genome assembly GCF_052425735.1 of Oculina patagonica. Lineage (NCBI taxonomy): Eukaryota > Metazoa > Cnidaria > Anthozoa > Scleractinia > Oculinidae > Oculina > Oculina patagonica. The sequence goes on from NW_027558145.1 coordinate 4,590, forward strand.
AATATTAAAAATAGAAGGATTTTACACTTGATACACGAGATGAAAGAACTTGATAACAGAAAAACTTAGTAAAATATTATGTTTTTATGTGACTTTTTAGTTAACTTAGGATATTGTAACCTTCTTGACCCATAAGATCTCGAGAGACGGCTGTTAAGATACACATTAAGTATTATTTTCTGAGATCTTCTTATATTTAAGGTGTTACACGGTTGTAGCTGGAGAACCTGATGTAGCATTCTATGACAGTAACCCAAGCCAGTCCCGGGACGACCACGAGGGAGGAAGGGCTGGTGGGGAGAATGAAAGGAATGAAAACTAAGATAAGATAATAAAAAAGTAGCATAATAATATTATAACCTCCAAATAATATAAGAAATGCATACAAATAATGAAAATATTATTATCTTAATGGTTTATTTGGAGGTTATGTGACCAAAAGATTAATAAAAGGAAACAGATAATAAAATCAAGAAATTACAATATTATCCTGATACAATTATTAGGTGCACAAGTTCATTTCTTAAGGTTCTGGCCCATTGTGCTAGAAGTCTATTAAAGAAATAAATATAATATTCACTTCATAAAACTTAAATTGTAACTATAAAAATAATAGAAAACATTATAATAATTCATTTAAGGGGTGCAAACACAATATTTATTAATTTTATAATAGTTTGCACCCCCAAGAAGATACCAAAGAATATATTATTATTATTATGTGTTTATACGCCCGTGGGATGAGGCTAGAAAGATAAATAAAGTTATTGTAGTTGGCACGGGCGTTAACATAAGATAATAAATATATAAATTTAATAGTTATTTGTCTGGTCTCGTGGCCGAGAATCCTTTGAAGGTAATAATAATCCATAATAATAAAAATAAGAATAAAATTCCATTCATAAACACAATCTTGGATGAAACAGATTATTAATTAGTATTTTATTGGCTATTATTATATTATTAATATTATTGAATCTAGACTCGTTTGTTGGCTTTTACATTAATAAAATAATAGGTTTATTCGCCAACAAACGTGCTAGAAAGATATAGAAAAAATAGTATATTATTCCCTTAAGGCACTCCAGAAGAAACTATTAATATTATAAGCTCTTCTTAGGTGCATTAACTAAATATTATTATTATATTAGTATATTCACGGGTGAACCGACATGAAGGTGCCATCAGAATCCTTTTGTAGGAGCTCTTAGGATTCAAGAACCTGTTATCCTTGGCGAGCCACAAATCAAGGGTTAACCGATGCCAGGGAATAGTACACCCTTAAAATACCAATTAATAATCTTTGATTCACTTTATAATGCTACTAATAATTACAAAATTCCTGTAAAATTCTCCGTGATCTTCATAATAATAGGTTACACCTTAAAATTACATATTAAATTCACTTCCATATAGAAACCTCCATTAAAATCATCCTAACTTCCGAGTTCTTAAGGAAATAATATTAAAAAGTAAATAATAATTGGTATTTTCAGGGCAATTTATTGTGTATCAACATTATTCTATTGGCAAGTTAGTTGAAACACCTGGGACAACAAGAAATTGATATTAATTTGGTCATAAAAGCAGTTAATTAATCTCTCGGCTCCCAACAAAGATGACTGAAATGATATAAAAAATAATAAAATATATAGTTTGTTTACGGTACAATAATAGAAAATGATAATAAAATTAATAATCCACAGCATTTATATTTGGTTGAAGATAATATTATATTATTTGTATCATTCATTTTGTAAAATCTTTCTTATTTTATAGTAATCTTTTATTTTTATGGAGTTACTATTCTATTATTTTACTATTTTATTGTTTTCATTTATGCTTTTAGTCTCATCTTTTGTTAGGAGGAATACATTATAATATTAATAACTATAAAATTCCTATCAGATTCTTTGTCTATTCTAAGGTTTATTGTGATTGTAACTATTAAAATACATATCATTTCTTATTATCGTAAGCTATTAATATTCTATTTTCATTTCTTTTATGGAGTGTATTTAATATTTAATCTTATTGTCCTAACCACCAGCATAAAGTAAGTTTTCTATAGTTTTATTTGGAGGGAGCGATAACATTATAATATTAATATTTCTCACTTGCATGTAAGCTCCTAAATAATTAAAATCTTTTTATTTGTTAGGCCATTCCAAGCATATTTGTAATCTTATGTTTATATTATTAGTATTTTGGAAGTCTTTAATAATAGAGTTACTCACGAGCGGCTGGTAAGAACATAATATTAATATATTTCTATTTTATTCATATTTTTATTATATTTATTTCTTTAATAACTTCCTAGCGAAAATAAGGTTGAAGGAAATAATAATAGTGTATTTGCATGGAAGCAGTTATCCCAGAAATGAATATTATTAATAATTACAACTTTCCAGTCTTCTCGTGTAAAATCTACTTTATTTATATTATTTACATTATACGTTTACTGGCCAATGAGTCTAGAAATGAAAGTTACCATTAAATTACATATTAAATTCTTAGTATTTTTGAGGTTGTAGGGAGGGATAATAAGAATATATTTAATATTAATATTTACTTTATTCTTTTCATTTCTTTCCATCTTCTCGTGCTATATCTTTATTATTGATAATGCATTAAGGAATTTCATTGGTTTCTTGGCTACAAGTTCCTCACGACAATCCTATTATTATTAGTATTATTATATGACTCACATTATTAATACTTTTGCTATTCCATTCCTCTCGTTTCCGAGTCATTTTTGGTGGACATGACATTAATAAAAGCTTATTTAAATTCATTTCATATTTTATTAATATTTAATATTTATTGATTTTTTAATGCATTTGTTAACTCTACACTTTAATGAGAATATTTATATTTTATATTTTCAACCTTAATATCATGTCCCAGAATTACAATAGTCTTAAGTTGTGCATTAATAAGTTATGATTTTCTTTATCTTTTAAGGGCTGATAATATAATAATAATAGTGCGACAGCCATAATAAAATACATTTAAAAGATTAAAATCCTGTAGCTTTAGAATGGTTTCCACATGAGATTTTAATAAGTTAGGAAGTTTCTAATGATTTCCACTATTATTTAAGGTGAACATACTATTGATTTTGTATGCAGGATTAAAAGATTTATTAACTGTCAAGGGATTTTACAAAGAATTATATTAATATTAACAAATTATGATTGAAACCTCTTTTGTGAATGAAAACAACTTAAATTTGGATAATGCTTGAGAATACCATCCAGATAACGAATAGAAACTGAAACTAATAAATAATATAAGAAATGAAATTAAAAGATACAAATTATGAGAGACATGATAATAATACAAATATAATAAGAAATGCATATAAAATACAAATATATTAATAATAGTATTCTCATAATAATAATATAATATTATTCTCGCGGCTACGCGAGGCATATAAACTTAGATAATAAATGGTGAAAATACCAATTATTTATATTATTAACCCTCACTTCCAAGGCGTTTCAATGACCAAGAGTCCCCAGATGAAGGAAGAATGAAGTTAATAAATATTTTACTGATTTTAAACCCTTAAGGTAATAATAATAAAGAAAACCACCAATTCCAAGAATGAAAGATATTGTGATTTTAAAGTTATATTTTATGCTTTTGGTATTTATTATGAAAGTCTTGGAAACTATTAAGTCTGGAGAGATAGGAGGGTTCACAAAAGTCTTGAATATTAATATTATCCTAGCATATACGAGAGAATAATGGTGACTTATTAAAACCTTGTGGAGAAGATAATAGAATTACAAAATGCACTCAGATACTAATAAAACCAATAATTTGCATTCATATCCTCACGTCACATAAGAGGTTTAAAGTGTAAATTTATTAATATTGAATTCTTGGTGACAAAGGCCCGGTAACAGAAAATAACAATAAAATATTAATATTCTAAAGGTAACAGTGTACTTGAAACGATAAAAATAATATTGATAATATAAGTGCTATAGGAAAGAAACTAATAGAATAATAAATAAACATATGATACAAATAATAAAATATGACTTTCATTTGGCTAACATAAGATCTGACCAAATTATAAATGGATTATTAGAAGATTATTGGTGTTATAACCGTTACAAAAGATATAAATTATTATCTGATGTGAATATAAGGTTTGGCCAAGATACGGTTAAAATAAGTGGATTTTACAGTGAGATATGAATGGCCAAAGACCTTCAAATATTATCATTTCCATGCATGAAGATAATGATAGGATTCTAATAATAAAAGGATTTTACATTAATAAATAAAAGAATACAATTTAAATTTAAGGTTTACTGGCTATTAAAAAGTCAAGAGTTTTTCATTCAAGTTCTGAGGGTAACAGTTAGCCAAAGAATAATAAAAATATATATTAAATATTATATTAAGGGTTTACTGTGATGGAAGAATTAAATATTAAAATATAAAATATAAACCCTTAATATAATCAATAAATAAGATATAAAAATACAAATATTATTCTTATGTAGATGGAGAAGATGGAAATTATTGGTATTTTCAAGTATTATCTGAGTTTATAAAGTTAGTTATTATGTTCCATCTTCTCGAGAGCTTACTAAACTAGAATGAAAAACTTAAGTTATTTATATTTTCTTAATCTCCAGGAAAAGACCAATGCATTTATGATGTTACTTTGTTGGACTTATATTATCTTACAATTATTTCCTCAGATCTTGTGGGTAACTAATAATCCCTCATAAAATAATAAAGTAAATAATATTATTGTTTATGTGAATGGGCTCCAAAAGACGGAAATAATTAAAATATTATTTTTATAGCCCATTCACAAGAGAGATAATAAGATTAATAATATAATGTATGCTTACTCCATAAAAGTAATAATATAATTAATAATAGAGTGAGCAAGATAATAAAATACTTATAAAATCTCAATAAAATATTAAAAAGTTAACTGATTTTATGCATACTTTGTGACCAAAAAGAACCTGAAAATAATAAAATAAAATAACAATAATAAAGTGAGATAAGAAATTAAATAAATACAAAATATTAATGTATTTTATGGGAGGTTTTACAGAAGAGTTTATTAATGGAAAAGATAGTAAAAATATAAATAATAATATATTAAAAGCATAACCTACAAGAATTCAATAAGAATCTGAATACACTTTAAAATTATAATAAATGTAGAGAATTATAAGATAGAAAGTTAGAATCCTAAGCACTCGCGTAGCCGCGAAAATACTATTTAAATATTTATATTATTTAAGTTGTTACTTTCTTTGACCAAAAGATATATAAAAAGTAGATTGTAAGGTTAAGAGTGGAAAGAAGACTATTGAAAATCCTAAGAAAACCACATAATAATATAAAATTTAAGGTTTTCTGTTACATAAGCACTTGAATGGAAGTTAATAATCCTAGCATATTCATTGCTGCTACTGGGGATAGAGTCACGACTAGAAACTGAATATTATTATAATTCTCATCAATAAAATAGCTTACAAATCCCCAAACAAAGAATATAATAGTATTTTCTAATAGCACTTCCATGCAAATAAATAATAATAAACAACAAAATATAACTTAAAAATCTATTATTATTTGACTTTTAATATCCTACTTTTGTTGAGGAAGGAAGTGGTTAGCCAAAGATTTTATCATCCTACTTTACACGGGTTAAGCACATAAAAAACTATTAAAATTATAATATCTTCCACCTTAAATGAAAATATTAATAATATATATATATTTTGTGTAACTATTAATAACCAATAATATAATATTGTAAGTGTATATGAAGAGAAAGAAGAAATGAATAGAAAAATATAAGTAATAATAATAAAATAAAATATAAATAATAAGTGCCAGCAAACGATAATAAAAGATAGAAGATTTTACATTTGTATGAAGATAATATTAGTATTTACACTTTAAGATAATAAAATACACTTAATAATAAAATATATATAAAATACACATTAAAATAAGAGAAAATAATAAAATATTTATATCTTTTGGGTTATTTTAATAGCTGCTTTTATGGAGAAGATACTATTAAAATAGAAAATGTAAATATAATATTAACTCCAAATACACTTAAAAATCTAGTATTTTATGAGGTTACAAGCCTACAAATGATATCCAAAATATGAATATAATAAAATCATACAAGAATACAAATAATATCATTCCAGCAGATAAAAAGTTGAGAGTTTTACAGACAAGAAAATATACTATTAAAATAAAAGGAAATATTATTATCATAAAGAATTCTTGGAAGATATTATATTTGTATTTTCTATCTCCATTATTAATGATATTTATTTTCTAGGATTCTTTGAATGATAATAATAATAACTGATAATATTTAATATGTAAAATCTTCTATGCATTTCTTCTTTCTTTGAAGGTAATACTATTTTATGCATTAAAAATTACATTATAATATTGTTTTCTTAAGGTGGAATGTTGTCATTTTTCTTTCTTACAAGTGCATTTCCTACCTTTTTGGTCAATGGACGCTTCCTAACCCTTAAGGCACATCCAAAGAAAAATATTAAATTCCTAGCATTTTCCAATATTATTATGTTACACCGTTTCTTAGGATAACAACTTATTAATAAAGGTTAAAATATAATCATTTCCTTCTTTAGGATCTTCTCAGGTAAATATTTTATGTATAATGTAAGCTTTTATAATTCCTTCCGGCGTCTTAGAAAGTGAACCACAGTAAATAATAAGAATAATGCATATAAACTATAAAATAATAGTATTATAATGTTAACTTACGACATCCGAGTGACCAAAACACCAGTAAAAATTACAATAATATTAGTTACTCACGTCACTCGGATGAGACAATTAAACTTAAAATATAAATAAAATAATTTAAGATATCGTGTGTTTAATCCATAAGAATAAGATATGACTCAAAAATACTATTATCTTCTCATACAAAAATCTAAGTTGTTATGTTAATGAAATATCCATTGCATGAGTTTATACTATTTATTTTAATGTCTTCTTTGTAATCGCTTATATTCTCTCATTTCTTAATATTTTTCTATTATTATTTACTCTTATTTTTGTATCTCCATTATTAACCCCAACAATCTATTATTTTATTATTATTCTTTTATTGGAGGTGCATAATGCAAATAATATTATATTTTATAGATTTCTTGTTCTGGCACCTCCAAATATCCTAAGAAAACAACTTAAATATCTATTATTAATCTGTAAAATCCCTTGACACGAAGTCTTTCAATCAAATCTTGTATCTTTTTATTGGTGTGGAGTCTTATTTTCATGACTTTTTAGTAACCAAAGATTATGATTGTAACTTCCAAAATGAATGACATGAGATTAAAAGCCTTTCCTAGACACGGTGTTTCCAAGACTATTTAGTTAGCTTTCTAGGGCAGTTGACAAGGTTCCCCGGCTGTGAGAAGAGGATTCAAGGTTAACAGCCTACAAACGAGTTCTGAGGTTAATAAACGGTGGTGCGGGATGGTAAGTTCAAAGATCTCGGAGGTTAACATTATAATAATTAATCTTTAATCGCGCCACCGCGGCTGCCATGGAATGGATTATAATAAAGAAAAATGCATATTAACTTATCTGTTACCTCTAGACTGTTTACGAGAAGATTAATCCAGATATAGCTTTCACAACTTGACCCTTAAGAGACGGGTAAAAATAGAATGATTTTATGTTTATTATGCTCGCCAAGCTCGTGTGAAGGGATTATTAATATATTATTATTATTGTCGCTTCCTTTTCCACTCCCCACCACCTATAAAATAATAAAATTAATAAAATATAATATTATTATTGTAGGTGGGGAAGGAGTGGGGAAGCGTCTGTAAGGTTGGGACACAAGACCCTGAGAACTTGGATGAAGAAGTCAAGCCTTTGGTAACAGTCTGGTGGGAATCCTTTGGTCAAGGGGCGTGGAAAGGCATTATCAATAATTATTTGTATTTATTATTATGTCTCACTTTCTTATGCCTTTCCACCCTTAACCTACAGGATTCTTCATTCTAATTCTGTGATCTAAGGCTTCCTGACTGGCCCTGAGATCTAGGGTGGGTCAATAGGGTGGATAGTTGGTACAGGAAAGAAAGGTCACACCATCCGCCACCTGACCATGAGTCCCGACCAACTGTCCCACCACCGTCTCCCATCCACAAGACCTATCATAATATCAGTTCCCTCGTGTGTAGGTCCAACTCAAGGGTTATTAATGGTCTTATCCCAGGTTACAAAGGAGATACAGTGGCCCTTGAACTCAAGACGATTCCATCCTGACCATTAACAAGACTATGAATCCTGGAACTTGGAACCCGAGATCATATTGTCGTTACAGGAAGGGAGGGCGGATTCATTGACCGTTGTAAGTCCTAAGAAGTCCTGGAATGCCAAGAATCGGTTGTAACTTCAAATAAAGGTGGAAAAGTATATATTATTTATATTTTCCTTTCGTATCCTTTCCATTAATTAACTTTTCCACCATTATTTATTATTCCAGTTCACCCTCCTGTCGCATCTTACCTGTCATGGCCAGGAAATCCAGATAACCTTTGATTGGGATACAGTTGGCTTATGTTTCTATTATCTGACTTTTGGAACCTATTGAATCGTATCTTGTGTGTAAGCTAATATTATTTTAATGGTCTTTTCCATGCACGTCTGTTGGGATAGCCAAATTATTAATATTTTATTGTGTTTTAGTTGGTTCATCATAATTTGGCTACCAAAAGACCAACAGACGAGTAATGTAAATACTAATTATTTATTATTGTGTATTTAGCCGAGAGAATTATTAAGTTATGTGTATTTTAATTACCAAAAGAAAGAATTAAATTCTAATATTATATGATTATAGTTTTTATGAGTTATATTATTAATATTCTATGCTTTTAATAACATAATTTTAATATTCTAATTTATTTCTTGTAAAACCCTTCATTAAAAGCATAGAATAATACATTTATAATCTTTTAATTTACATTTCCTTTATTCTTTCTCTCTTATTACATTCAGATACTTGTGCCGGGACTAATCTCAACAAATGAAAGCTGGTACAATAGTCTCATGTCCAAGTCAAGGAGTTACTAAAATACTATTATTTTCTAATATTATCCCCTATCTTTTAATAATATAATAATAAAATTCCCTTAGTTTCCTGGGGCTTGCATGCGTGTAACGACATAATATTATAATATTTTAATCTTTTATGAGTAAGCCCCAGGAATAACATAAATTATTAGTATTATCTTATTAGCCCACCAAAAGCCCGCATAAAATAATATAAATATTGTATTTTAATTGGCTTTTGGCCGCAAGGGAATATTATTATATTATAGTTTTTGGAAGTTATTATTTATCTTTTCCATAATGACAACTTACTAAATCCTATAAATAATAAAAATAATAATAATATTTGCCATTCCATTAACCTTTCGTAAGCTTACTTAAAATATATATTATTTATCTTAATGGTCTTCTTGGGTGGAATGATTAGTGGAATAACTTTAAAATAATAAGAATTTATATTAATTGTATCATTCCACCATAAAATCATTAAAATATTAAAAATTATTATCTCGCATTAATGCGTTCTATGTACAAGAGCTTACTAAAATAAATAAATATTAATTATTACTTCCTTGGGCGTTAACATCAGGATAATGTCGTCTCTAGGCCAAATAATACTAAATAATAATAATAAATTAAAATTAACATAACAGAAGTAAAAACTATAAAATATTATAATTATATCTTTGAAATGCTTTTATGCGAATGATATTTATTTTCTTATGCTACAGGTAATTGATAGTCTTACAATATACATAAAATAGCTTAGAAAATAATAATAATAATAAGAGGATTCCCGTGGCCGGGAGCATACACACTATTAATATTGGGTTTTATTAGTTATTAAGTTGTCCCTCCGTTCCCGGGCATGCGAAGTCATTATATTATTAAAATGCATATATAATTTATAATCTCTTATCAGTTTCTACATGTAAAATCTACTTTTATATCTTTCTATTTTATCCAGATGTCGCTAGCGTAAACACAAAATATATATAAATTAAGTCATTCGCCGGCAACGGCTTATAAGATAATAATTTACATAAAGTGAGTTAACATATTAGAATTTATATCTTTCATTAATAGTGGGACCTCCATTCCAGGAAAATAACTAATAAAAACCAATAAAAATATACATTATTTGGAGGTCCCAATGTGGTGAGGATACTAAGATTATAAAGTTAATATTATTGTGATTGTAACCGCTCCACACTCCTCACCTTCCCGGGTCTCGTGTTACACGGTTAATCTTACAATCACAATATTAATATTATATGCCTTTATTCTATTATATTGAGATTTTATTATCTGTTACCACTCATTGGCTTAGAAGCTACTAATATACTATTTTATTATTATAATGTATTATTTTAGGAGCTCGCATTAATGAATACAATAATATAATATCTTGCGAGCTGTTATAATATGTATAAAATCTTTTATTAAAGTGTATTGGCATAGCGTCTTGCGTACCAACTAACCGTTTCTTTGTAAAGCCTTGTGTTTCTATATGTAAAATCCATTATTAATAAAGTTACCATTCATTTTCAGGTCAATAGGATTATTCCATTAATAATTGGTCTTTAATCCACTCCATCGTTAACAGCTTATTAATCTAACTTTTGGACCACATAAGAAGAGTGAACTTGTAACTAAAAAGTCTTATATTTATAAAAGTCCCAATAAAATCATACAAATTTACAATTTATTTATTTTATTTTCCTTTTGGTTTTGAGACGAATAGAATGCTACTAATAATTTAGGAAATCCTTTGATGGGAGCATATTACACTTATATTATTCCCCTTAAACACTCGTCTGTGGGCCACATTAATAGAATAATAGATATTTAAAGATTTTTGAGTGTTATGGTGGCCCTAGACGAGGAAAGTAATGATAATAATAAATTACATTAATAATATTTGACTAAAAGCATACCAGCGTTACCCGAGACGAGTGTTTCCTGCATCCTCCATTAAAGAAGAAATTAACCTTAAAATGTAAATAATTAATCCAGATAACGCATTGGTGCGACTGCCGGGAAGATACTAAAAGATATGGAAATTATTAATTTTATGATCTTAGTTATTTTATTGGAGGATTATGAATGAATTATTTGTATTATTGTTATTGTAGCTTACTAATCTCTTATTTTACCATCCAAATATTGTATTTTTATTGTTTATTTTAATATTAAGTAAGCTACAATATAAGAATTAAATATTTATTATTATCTCTATCATTCTTTCTATCGGGGGTTATCCTAATATTATTTGTGTTATTCTTGAAAATATTAATAATTTCTTGTTTAGGATAACCCATTATAATACTATTATTCACGCCAAGATTGAAGAGATAATTGATATTAATAGGATATTGTAAATACAAATATTATATGTTTATTGATCTTGGCGTGTATCTTGTGATTAAAGAATTATTATTATCTTTACAGCTCTCCCCACCGTCCAGGAAAGGAAACCATTAAATAATTTGGGGAATAGTGGGGAGAGACAATAAGATTAAAAAGTGTGGGCAAATGCTATGATTGTAACTATTAATAAAAAATATAACTTAATTTTAAATGCATTTGCCTGTAAGATAATATTATAAAATCATATATTTTATTTAAAGAGAAAGATACACATAAAAATATAGGATTTTATAAGTCTTTTTAATAATCTTTTGTCCTACAGCATTAATAATTTCCTTTTGTTTTCATATCCTTCATTCACATCTCATTTATTTGTCTCACATCTCTCTCATATTAATGCTGTAGGTGAAAGACCCCCGAGAGACGAATAATGAATGAACAAAATAAATTAAAAAATTAATGGTTATTTACTCTCGTCTCTCGGGTGCCTTTCATTATAGGAGCTTATTATTCCCCAATTATTATCCAAAAGACCTTAAAAATAATAATTGGCATGAAAAGACAAAATATAATTAATAAGCTCCTATAATCCCCAAAGGCCCCTGAAAGTAATAATTAAAATATATTTATATTCTTTGTTCACTCTATTGGGCCTTTGGACGAGTCACCCAGCATAAAATATGTTAAAATAATAATAATTTTTACTTTCTAATGCATAATCTGGGTGACACGAACATAATATTATACTGTTTACTTAGAATATTCATCTCTTGGGATTACCGTGCAAAAGTCTATGAAAATACCAGAGAAAATAAGAATATTATTGTCTTTTATTGGACTTTTGCACCATAGAATCGTTCATGAAGGTTTCAATCATATCAGGAGGGTCCAACATAGACTGGGATAATAAAACTAAGAATTTACACTTGCAATCAAAGGATAATCCTGGAATTTTCTATGGAGTTATTATTAATATTACTTATTTTATGAGAATATCCTGGGGCGTGAGTGTAAAGAGCCACCAAAGAATAATGGAAATATTTATAGTGTGCACGCCCATGTAAGAGATATAAAAGTAAAAATAAATATTATATTAATAATGGGCGTGACGGAGCTAACTAAATAATTGATATTAAATATATGATTTTATTGTTATCTTCTCCGTCACGCCTTATTAAAATACATATCATTTATTATCTAAGGGTTCTCTCCAGCATAAGTGGTTTATAATTCTACAATTTAAGGTTTAAGGGTGAAAGATCCCAGTAAATGAAAGCATTAAATCTAGTGTGTTCAACAGCCTTTAGGAATGAAAATGAAGATTTCTTATTATTTACACTATTAATATTCTTGTTATGGCTGTTGAAAATTATTTTGTACTGGAATGTTGGAAGCTGCTTGAATCGGTTATGCATTTATTATTTATTATTAAAGGATTATTATTCTCATGTAATTATTTATATTATTTTAATAGTATATTATCTTCTCATAAAAATATAGGTGCATTATTATCTTTCCTTAAGGTGTACCGTCACAACAGAATAACTTTATAATATTATAATTTGTATCTTAAGAGCTTACATGCATGGAAAGGAAAATCACAGATACAATCATATTATTGTTGTCTCATCTAAGGTTTATTATTATATTAGTAGCTTCCAAGATTGTAATTATATATTTATTATTCTGTGTTTATCTGTAATTTTATATTAATAATCATTCAAAAATCTTAATAAAACCAATAATAATAGGATTGTCACGTCATTTGTAGGCCAGTTGATATGATCTTGTGGGTAAGAAGACAATGAATCCTTACAAAAACCTAGGAAAATAAGATAGTAAATTAACATTATAATATTATTCTCATTTTATGTAGGATATTAGAAGTTACCACACAATAGAATTAATATAATAATAATATAAGTTTTAATAGAAGATTTTACTGGCCTTAAGGAAATATTATTAAAATATAATATTAATTTTTGCTAGAGATTACATTACACTAATAATTTATATATATTTTAATGAGTTTTTATGAGAAGATTATAAGAAAAGCATATATTAAATATGTAATCTTATGGAAATGAACATGAACACAATAAAATGCCCTAGAATCCACATATTATGATGGAAAAGTAATTAATAATTGGTATTTTGGTGGGTCTTTCAATAACTTCCGAGAATCGACAATAAGATTACGACTTCCATCAAAGAATTCCATTAAAATACACATAATAATAAAGAAACGCATTAAGATAATAAAATCTCATCACATAACTCGGAAGCTAATAAAAGTATAAAATATTAATATCTTTGCTTCCGGTAACGTGGGATAATAATACAATATTAATTTGTGTGTATCTTTCTAGCGGTTGAACCACCATTATAATACTATTCTATTATTTTACTTTCTTAGTTTACTAATATTATAAGAAAACACAATAATATTCTTTGATAATACTGTATCTATAAATTATATCTTTTGGTAATTCTACTTTCATTATTATCAGAGCAAAAGATTATTAATATTATATTTTTAATTATTAGTATTATTTCTTTCATTTATCTTCTCATGTAAATGCTGTTAATTTTATATTTATATTTTAATGTCTATTTTTATTATATATGCTTTTATGAATTATATTAATTACTTGGAAGTGACAATAATATTATGTCTTTCCTATCTCAATTTAAGGTTCCACAGTAATTAATTCTGTGTTTATATGCATTTCTTTGATGTTACTTTCATTAATCTACATTTTAAATACTTTTCATTTATTATCTTTCTTATTATGTTTCTATTATTTTCTTATTAATTAGTATCTCGTATTTTGGAGTCATATTTTATTATTCTATTATTATATTATTATTTGTCTTTCTATTCATTTACCTTTTAGTCACGCCGTGGCACTAATATTATATTAATATTTTATGGTTTTTGTGTCATTATAGGTGCCACGGATGAATAAGATAATATTATTTCCTTTATTCTTTCATTCAAGTTCTTTTGGTAACAGCACTTTCTAGATCTTATGGTTTTCATTTGTGGAACTGGTGCACCGTGTCACTAACCGCTTAAATAACTGATAATATTAATATTTCCTTGTGCACCAGTTTCTTCTTGATAATCCCAGTATATTTTAATATTATAACCGCTTCTAAATCTAGGATGTTATGCCTTAAGAATCCGGTTGAAGGACCTTACCTCACATAATAAAACTGGAATAATTTGTATCTTGTGGATTATTCTTACCGTCAACATCCGTGTACACCCTCAATTCTATTCATATTTTCGGCTTACAAAGTCATCCTTGATTCCTTGCTTGAAAGGTTATAATAATACAAATTAAGTTAGTTTTTATGCTTTCTATGGCTTAAACTTTAAATATTATATCAGCTTTTGGTCCGTCATCAAGGATTATTCATTCTATCTTCAAGTTCTTTGTGTTTCATCTTCATTCTCATTCCCTGTAGACTTGGAAGTGGTAATCATTTGGTCATAAATTAAGTCAAATATTATTATTATTTTTATTATTTAGTTAGTTTGTAAGCATTCGTTTGATGGAAATAATATTAATAAATTATTCCATTCAATCGCATGCCAACTCTCTAGATTCACTCCCACGGGCTTGACATCATAGATTAAATAGTATTTCCTTGAACCGGATATAGACTGTGAAGCGAGAACTTAATTTTTATTATTATTATTAACTGGCATCAAAGAAGAAGTGGTAGACAGAATAATTAATATATAATTTTATAATAATAGTATTCTCTCGCCTTAAGGCACATCAGGATAAAATAGTAAGATTTCTGAAATAATTAATTCTTATGTGTGTAGGGGCCTCCAAATAATATATTATGAAGGGGCCCCAAATACAAGAATTTTATATTATTTGGGGCATTAAAAGATGAGATCAATGATTCCAACCTTTAGAAACTGGTGGATAATGAATGAAATGAATGACACAGAAGATAACAAATGCCCTAGAAACGAGAACAAACCACATGATAAGCTCGCGAAGATACAGTTGGTCAAATAATGGTGGAAAAGCCCCCAAAAGATATAAAAATTAAGGGCTTTTGTTGGGGCTTTTCATAGATACACACGGCGGCTGATAAAACTGGAGATCATTGAGAATTACAATAGCCTTTCAGCCGCCGCCAGACCAATAAGATACACATAAAATCTGAGTAAATCTTGTATGTCGACAGTAAGCTCCTGTAACTTTAGAATCATCTGTGGGGTCTTATTTGGAAGCAGCCGTAACATTAATAATAACAATAAAATACTATAGAAAAAGATTATATTTATATTATTACGGCTGCATAAAGGAAAGAATACTAAGAAATTACTAACTTTATAAGGATTTTACACGAATAGAAGCTGATAATAATAGAAATCTTTGATGGACAAAAGCCTTAGGAACTGAAAAGAGATAATAAAATATAAATATATTATTAATGGCCGTGGCACCCGAATAAAGAATTAAAATATTATTATTGTTGTTGTGCCACGGAAAAGATTAATAATAGAAATCACTTACGATTGTAGCTTATGGCCAAAGAACACATTATAATAAAGGATTTTACCGGCAGTTACATTAGGAAAAAACATTAAAATAATAATTAATTTATACCTTTCATTAACATCCGAGAGTCAAAAAGTATAGAAAATGCATATCAAATAAAATCATTAACTTTTATTATGTAATTTAAGGGTTACTCTCGGATGGAAGATACTAAAATTATAAGATAGAAACTTCTTGAATACGAGATCTTAAGGTAATGAATAAAATAAAAGGATTTTGCAGAGAAATGAGAGTTAAAATAATAGAATAGTAACCTCCCAGAAAAGGAAATATTAATATTATTGTGTTTATGAGAAGATTTTAATAGTTTTATATTATTTTGGGAGGTTACAATTAAAATATATTTATTATCTTAGTTGGGCCACGAGTGCATTAATAAAATAATAGGTCTTTTGGTGTGGCCCAACCCTTAAGACGAAGATACCAACAAATTATTAATAGTATTTTCTAGGTTTATAAAGTGAAACAAGATAACAAAATGAAACTGAAAATCATAACATCTTACCTGAAAAGAATAAAGGAAAAGCATATATTAATAAAATAAACCAATAGAAAGATAGAAAAATAATAAATTAATAATATAATGGCGTGGCCCCAGAGCTTACAATAATACTATTTTATTAATATTTTAATGAATGGGCCACGAATGTAAGATAATTATATTTTCATTATTCGTCTTCTGGTTCCTTTTGGGGAGATATTATTAAAAACTTAATCTTTTATTAGGCCAGAAGACGAGGCTAGAGATTATATAATTAATATTTTGTATTTTATGATTAACTTTCCTATCTTATTCTCTTCATACACGTCTGTTGGCTCCAAATAACATAACTTTAATATCTTTCTCATTTTATATTCATTGCCAACAGACGCATAATGTAAATAATATAATATTTTCTTCTTTTATTGGGTTTAAACGGCGATTACTTAATATTATTATTATTTTCATTATTCCTTTCGCCGTTAAAAATACTATTATAATTTAAATCTTCTCTTCATTCTTCTATGGCGCGAGAGCTCTTTTATTAATATATTATTATTTTCTCCCTTTCGTCAGCTCTCGCGGCCTACAATCTATATCTATTATTATCGTCTTTTGGGTGCCACAGATAACTTCATTTCTATTAATATTTACTTCGGCTGTGGCACCTATGACAACAAGATTCCTAAGAAAACCATTAATTTGCTAGTGTAAATACTATAATATTATGTTGAATGAAACCTCCATACAAATAACTTAGGAAATGCATTATTTTAATATTATTCTATAGGTTTCATTCCAAGAATGCTGGAAAGATATTATACTTTTTATTGATGAAATAGCTGTCACATTGTCACTCTCATATCCTTCACGCGGGTAACAGGACTTTTGGAAATAGAAAGACAAATAACTATTAAATACCAATAATAAAATATGATAACAAATTAATAAGATAATAGAAAAGTAAGCTATAAAATAATAATTGATATTTAATTTGGTTTTTAAGAAGATTTTACAGTGGTGGGATATCCTAGAAACGGTGGGAACCGCCGGATGGAAGACACAATAGAATTAGAAAGTTAACTATAAAATCATAATAAATTTCTGAGATTCCAAGACACGGAAATGATGTGTATTTTATTATTAATGTGTATTGGCGAGAGGAAAGTAACCCCAAAATATTATTATCTTAATGCTCTCGCCAATATGAATGATACAATTATAATATTAACCAAAATAAATATTAAGTAACTATTAATTTCTTATTGGTTTTTATTTATATTATTAATATTTTAAATATATTTCCATAATAACCCACAAAGCAAATAATATTATTTTATGCATTTCTTAGGAGCTTTGTGGTGGGAGAACTTATTTTATTATCTTCTTTATTGGTCTTTTGGACGAGTTTCTATGGCACAAAGTCCTTTAAAATGAATAGAAACCAAAAGACCAATAACCCATAATAAGATATTAATATTTCCTTAAGCACTCGGGGGTGGAGGAGAGTGCGGGTGCCCAAGAGCATATACAATAAAAAATAAATGTTTACTTTCATCCTTTCGGGGCACCCACATAACTAAATAATTATATTGTATTCTTATTGGTTATAAAATATTATAATGTTACTCTCGCCCAAGAAGCCAATAAATGAAATTAAAATGTAATTTTTAGTGAGTTTATTTAGGGGCTTCTTGGATAAATGAAAATAAGATATTATATTTGTGTTTACAGTTCACCTCTGGGGCTAAGACGCTATCATTATAATAATATTATTACATTCCAAGAAAAGATTATTAATATATTATCATTTTATTATTTATGTTATTCTTTTCCTTTCATTTTCATATCTATTCCCTAATAATATTATCTTATCTTATTGGTTTTTAATGGGTTTTTAAATACTATATCCTTCTTATGGGCGGCTCGTAAGATAACTCCATTAAAATAATATATTAATATGCCGCCCAACCAAGTAAACCATAAAATATATATAAATTATAATTTTCTAATGGATCTTATTAATGAAAGTGTAGATAGCTTACTTAGAATATTCATTTTATGGTTGAAATCTCTTGAATTAACTAGTGCTCACAAACATGACAGGAAATAAATTTTATATTTAAAATATTTCTTGTGTATCCCAATGGCTCACAACATTAACTTTATTATTTATATTATATTTTGGTGGATCATGTGGAAGGCATTATGGAAATATTTTAATATAATAATATCCACCAAAATACCCATAATAATACAAATAATTTTATAATATTAATAGTGTCGCGAGAGGAATGAAAGCCACACAATATTAAAATAATACATAATTTTTGACTAATAAGATTATAAATATAGGGTTTAGGTACGCCGCAACACTATTATTTCCTTCATACATGGTGTGGCAATGACAATAATTATAAAATATTAATAATAATACAAATAATAAGCCACGCCATGTCCATGAAAGATAGAATGCTTCTTGGATGATTTGTTCCTTGGCAGTTAATGGTCAATAATTCTTTGTAATAGACGGTTATCTGTAAAATCTTTCTTTATCATTTCCATTCCTTTCATATCTAGTCTCATTTCTTCCATGCGATTACACTTTCAACCTTCTTTTGTGGAGTTAGACCATAAAAATAGAGATAGCAAAAACCATAAATTATTAATTAGTTTCTTGGTGACCCGGATTATCTAGAGTAAACTTACATTATTAATATTATTTCATTTATTCTCTTCTTAAACGGTGTAAGTAATCTATAAAATATTAATTCTTTAGTTTTATGAGTTACCAAAGTAAGAATTCGTATCTTCTCGCGTAAACAGATTATTAATATAATATTATTTCCGCCTTTCGGCCATGAATGCAATGAATTATTAATTAGTTTCTTCCTTTCGTGACTAGAATAATATTAATAAAAACCAACAGACTAATAAAGTAAATATTATTATCTTAAAGTCTTATTATGGATGAATGAAATGATTTATTTTCTAGTGTATTTAAGTGGTTTTTAGTAAGCTATTCTATGGCACAAAAGATGAGAATATATTAATTATTTAGGAATTTTATTGTTATTATTAATATTATTGATTTTATTATATTATTATTAAGTTATCTCTATTATTATTATGACCTATTATTTTATACTATTATTTACATGTAAAATCTTCTTATCTTATGTGCTGGTACCTTCATTCTAATAAAATATCATATAAAATACTATTATTTTACACCTTGCCTTTCTCATGAGGATGTCAGGTCACACACAATCAATTGACTTTAAAGTGCTGTTACCGGTAGCTTTGGGACAGTTAGGAAGTCCTTGAATGTAAATAGCCATAGAAAATACGAGAGCAAACCACCTGTAACGACGGGAACTTGAATCCATTAATGAAAGGATTCTGAAGCGGATTCATGGTCAACAGGCTGGTAAGTTAATATTCTATTTTTGGAGGTTTACAGTTACCACTTCCATGCAAGATTCTGTCGACAAGGTTCCACCGTGAATCCTATTAATATAATCATATCAGATCTTATGTCCCACGGTGGTCGCTATTCTCAGGGCTTTAAGTTACCCTCATTCTCATTAACCCAGCCAAGGAAGCTTGTAATCATTCATTTTATTTATATTTTTATGTGTATTTTAATAGGTTCTCGGCCACGAGACCGTGAGGCAAGGACAGGTTATTGATAGGGAAGAAGCCAGTGAGATAGAGTGTTGACGGGTACAGCCTGGGATTAGAAAGTCATGAATGTAAGATCCAAGATTCTAACGGTCAAGGATTCAAGGTTCTGATGGTGTCCCTGGCCGTATCCTAAGGTGAATCCTGGAATGTCATAAGATCTGAGAAGATACACATAAAATTATAATAGTTTTTCCGTCTCTCAGGCTTGACATCATGGTTGAAAACGTCCAAGAAGAAAACAATATTAAAAAGTGTGGACTATTCTCTCCATCAAAAGGTGTATAAAGTGTCTCGTGATTTTATTGGGAGTTTTACAGTGGTCTCGTCTATGTCAACAAGATTTCATTTGGATACAGTGGATAAGAGTCGACACTTGATTGACCGATTCTTGGATGTCCCAGGCGGGGTAACTGCTACCTTTAGGATAATATCATTTAAGTTGTGCCTTAATAATCTGAGGATACTGTGTTACGAGAGCTTACTTGATTGGCCAAACAGGATAGAATCGTCCATGCACATATTAAATCACAAGACTCCTCACGTAACAGGAATTATTATTATTATTATGTAGTTTTCTATCATCTCCGGCCTCGCAAACGAGCCCCATAAATAATTAATATTTTTCTTTATTCTTTTATCGGTTTCTTGGGAATTAATATCTTGTGGACTATTCTCTCGTAACAGGCGGTGGAAACTTTATTAATATTATCATATCTCACTGGCTTTCTCCTCAAGACCTTTCCACTTCCATGCTCGATTCCTAGGGTGAAAGGCTCTAGATCTTATGGTTGTAACTTCTGGTCTAACCTCTCCTCACTCCCGACATCCCAGTTGACTTTAATAATATCATGTCCGTCCTCACAAGAGAATCCTGCGGTCGACAACGGTGGAAGGACTTATGGAAAGGATTATTATTGTGGGTCATTCATAGACTGGGGCCCGGAAACGGGCATGATATGGATAATAAAAATATGATATTATTTTAATAGTTCCTTCCCCGCTCTCACATTATGGAAGCTTATAATTCTATTATGTCAGATATTATGTTAACAGATTATTGAGAAGATACAAATAAAGTATAAATTCATTCTTCATTCTCGTTTCCTGGGATGTTGGGGCAGTGTGTTGGAAGTTAACAGATTACACATTAATAATAGATATTTAAATTTATATATTTATTAACTGGTATTTTGTAAGTCTTTTGTAGGACAACTTAGTATCTGGAGACCTTTGATCCACAAGACAAGACTATTATGTGAGGAGGCTGGGGGAACAAGAGTCCTAAGATAACCGATAATAAGAATATGAATGCTACATCTTGGTTTACGAAAGGAACTTGACTTCAATCTTAAGAAACCTATTGACTTGGAAGCAGAAATGAAGGTTACAGTTACGACAGCTTTTATTATTGTGACTTAATATAATAATTTCTGCTTCCACCCTATCTGTCTCATCAACATCATTGTCTCTGGCTTCTTCTCAATCATATCTCACTGTAAAATCCTTATATAATTTGTTAATCTCAGAATTATTCACTTCATTTCCGTTTCAATAGCTTTCTAGGGCCTCTCATTCTCCAGAAGTTTCCACCGTGATTCATTTGTAAGGATTATTATTCTAATTCTCCATTCTATGACCTTTCCTTCGGTCGAGACGGCTGTTCCAAGACTAAAAGCTATACCAATTAACCGTGGCTGAAGGAATCTTGACTTTCTAATAGATACAAATTAATATTGTAACACCTTAAATGAAATACCTAAGAACTCGTAAATAGGAAAATCATAGATTACATATTAAAACTGAAAACTATAATGAAAGGTTATTGATTGGAAACAGAGTTCACTTGCCCGGGAGAGAAGACTAGAGTTGAGAATCCTAGGATGTTGTGGCTTAATGACCAAATGATTGAATTTATAAGTGGTTTTGTGTTGGTCTTACTTTATGCTTTTATTAACTCACTTTATTTATATTATTTATTATTATAGGTTTAAAATACACGTCTGTTGGCCATAAAAGAATACAAATAATTTAAATAATATATGCCATGCCAACAGACGAATGATTATAATGTTAATTTCTTTCTTATTTTATTCATTTCTCAAAAATGAGAGTAGAATGCTATTAATAAAATATATATTTATTTTTTAGTTAGTTCTTTGTAGCGGCTGTTTAGTTGGATGTTATCAATGATTTTTCCATTCCACTTCTGTTTCCTTTCATTTCTATTCCATGTAAGTCATATTATGTTGAAGATACAATAGTTTTCTGTATTATAATGTGTTGGAAGGTAATAAAATATCAATTATTATGCCTTCCAACACTTGAATAACCAATAATAAACCAATGAAATCTCCAATAAAATGCCTAACAAATCCCTTAAGAACTCGGGTAACGTGTAATCCATTATAAAATTAATATCATTTCCATCATTCGCGGCTACGCGAGTGCAAAGATGACGATAAAATCATATTGTGTTTCTACTGGCGATTGAACTCGGGTATCATTCCTTTCATATCCATTCCTAAGAATATTAACTTTATTATTATTTATTATTTTCCCAAAAGCCTTCATAAAATCAATAAAAAATATATATTTATTTTATTTGTGCTTTTGTTGGTTGTCGCAAGCGTTTCAATCACATGATACGAATGCTAACTTATTAATAATACTTCCATGCAATCGTGTGAGGAGAGGTTAGAAAGTTAAAATCTTTATTATTTTCAGGTACATTAGTTTCATGCATTTATAGGTTTATCATTCTATTATCTTAGTAATCTATTATTATCTTCACAGAAATGCAATGGAATGAATATTATAAATATTTTAACCGATTAACTGCCCAAAAGATCCATTGCATTTATATTTTGTTGGACTTTTAGTGACCTTTCCACCCAAGAAGCCGAGAGACGTGAATGTAATAATTTAAATATTTTCATCTCTTATTTTCATAGATCTTTTGTAAAATCTTTTCCTGGAATCTTCTTCCAAAACAGTATAATATTGTAAACTTATTGGTTTGGTCATAATATTATATTAATTTCTTAGTATCTGAGGCTAGGTCACCAGGATGAAAGCTTATAAGATTCTAGTTTTATAAAGTCAAATCCATTATAATTTTTGGTTATCATTTGTATGCTTCTTTGTTCTCGGATGTCGTAAGTTAATATTATACTATTTTCTCCCGCAAACGGGCATGAAGGTAACAATGCATTTATTTTTATTCATCTTAGGACGCGGGAAGGTTGTAGTTATCTTTTGCATGAGATTATTTAAGTTTTATTTTCTTATAATATTTAATAGTTTTCTATCTTAGTAATTCCTTAATAAAATATATATCTTTTGGTCTGGTGGAATCTCTTATTTTATACTATTATTTTCTGTTTCTTGGGACATAATATGATGATAGAGTGACGGTGGGAACTCCTATAAAATAATACATAATATTCCATTCAGGGGCCAAGGGACGAGAACACCATTAAAAATCAATAAAATAATATTAACTTTGGGGTCCCTTGGCCATAATAATAATAATATATTTATATTTTGTATCAGTTTCTTTTGGTATTCTTTGTCTAACTTTACAGCCGTAGGACCTTCTCCTGGAAATGAGTCACAACTTAAATAACTTTATGATCTTAAGACACGATACGCCAGGTTCCACATGAAAACTTAGATAATACCAGAATAGACCACTTAGATACAGGAAGATATTGATTGGGGATAATAAGACATGAAGACCAGATGACACAAAGATACAGATAATACAACCATAAGACACGAGAACAAGATGACCAGATAAATACTGTTGATAAAGTCATGAGATTGATGGTGTACGAAAGGAAAAGGAAAGGTTAACCGCTTCTTTGACTGGAGGACACGGTAAGGATAATATTTGACTTACTAACTCCTGTAACGACAAACGAGATCCCAAAGGCTTTAGAAACTGACGGTAAGATAAGAAAGATACACATAAAATCTGATATTATTTTAACCGCTTCTTTTCTTAGGATACAGTTTATGAAAGATATTATGCTACAGGAATAATATAAATATTCTTATCTCTCACTCGTTCCAGTGACCGAATCCTTAAAAAAAATATAATAATTTATAATCTTTTATTATAGTATAGAGGAAAAAATAAAAATATTTTTTACTTTCATCTTATCTGGACATATCGCCGCAGAGGGCGCAGGATGTGGAACCAGGGAAGCCAGACAACACAGGTAGCTTATGCACACGGGCTTGGAAGCAGTTAATAAATATATAAATTAATTAAGTCACAACATAACTCTTATATTCATATCTTTGTAAGTCAAATTATTAGTATTATAACCTTTCCTGAGAAGATAGAACCGATTCAAAGATTGAAGGAATTAAACCTTTCATTAATGGAAATGATATTAATTATATGATTCTATTGGTAATTTGTAAGTCATAAACGGTTAATGGGTTAAGCACATAATAACTCACTTTATTGGCAAGGAAAATCATAATATTTTAACCGTTTATGTACGCCAGATAACACTTGACAAGGCTTTCCACAGAAGATAAAACCAGAAGACCAATAAAGAAGAGAATACTAAAGAATAATAATGAAGATAATAATATTATTTCAATTTCTTTATGGGATTAACCGGTGCTCACGGGCTTGTCATCAATGGAATGGCTTTTAAAATAATAGTATACTTAATATTTGGTATTGGCGATTGAATGTAAGCTCACTTAATAATATTATTTTAATGGCATGTTGGGGGAGCTATAAAGCAAATATTATGTTTAAAGTTAGCTCCCACAATAAAAGTTAAAGTTTATATTAATTTTGAGTGTTAACAGAGAAGCACATAATAAAATTATATATTAATTATTTCCGTGACATGACAACATCCTACATTAGAAAGTTAATATAATATTATGTCTTTCAAGAAGGTTCCAACAAAGAATATCAGAAAATAGTATTAAAATAAAAGAAAAAAGTTAATAATATTAATACTTTATTGTTGGTCTTTAACCGGTGAAAGTAAGAATGAAATTAAGGTGACATAATAAAAACTATCAAAAAGAAGATTAAAAGAATACAAATACAATAATATAATTATACTTTAAATTTAAATAATAGTATTATCCCAGCTATCGATAGGAAATTTAATAATAAAATATTAAGATTGTAATTGTAAGATCTCTTGCCACAATAATACACTGCACTTAATAATATAATACTAAATAATAAATCTTAATAATAATAATAAAATACCTAAGAAATCTATAATGATAAAGTTAATTCAGATAATGATTGTATGAAAATAAGATTAAAATATGATAGGAAATGAGAAATGTAATCTATAAAATATAAAAATAATAGTGTTATTATGTCCAACAAAGAAGTAAATAATAATATTATGGTGGAGTGCGCCAGTGGAGTGAACATAATAAAAATGAAAGTATTTCAACTGCACTCCACATAAAATACTATTATTTCCGCCAACCGCTCACCCGTGTAGAAGCTTAATATAATCATTCCAGCAAAAAGACGAGACACAAGATATTATTGTCATGCATTAATTAACTTAATAATTTCCAGCAGCTTTTGAACCTCGTTTGTGAGACATGAGAACAACTTATTAATGTAGAAAGTTACAATAATAATATTAATAAATTCATGCATATTTAAAGTTTAAGGTGAACAAAGAATACTAAAGAATAATTAACCTTTTGTATTTTAATAAGACTTGGAAGTAGCAAGAAGTGGATTTTACAGTGAGATGACATACTAAAAATAGAATTGATATTAAAAATAAAAGAAGAGATTAAAATAATAATATAATATTGTATGCCACTATAAACCTATTAAGATTTTATAACTTTCATTATTATTTTCTGGTATTCTTTAATATTATGATTGTAATTCTACTTTCTATGGATTTTATTATTTTATTAATATTAATATTTAATGCATATTTTAATATCTTACTTTATTCATATACACTTCTTGGATGAAAGCACTTAAGGTAATAAAATCTCATTAATAATTCTCCTATCTTAAGCCTATAAAGTGATGTCAGATTTTATTATCCTAAATGCAGTGAATTATTATTATTATTGTTTACGTGCCACAGCATTAATTATATTATTAAATTTCTATATCAGCTCTTATTATCTCACCAACAATATTCTTCTGTAAAATCCATTAATATTTAGTATTTTCTTGTCTTATTTTGTGTCATTCTATTATCTTATTAATATTGGACCTTCAGACGCTTGTGTAACCTGTAAATGATAATAAAATGACGAGATAATAATAAAGCTTTAAGATAATATCAGTTAATATTCTTTCATCTTCTTTCTCGATATCTTGGGTAACTTCAACACTCGTCTTCTCTCTATATCAAGGGTTTCCACATCAGACCTAGCGTTTATATTATCTGGATGTTATGGCCGCTAGAGATGTCACAATAATAGATTATAAAGTTAATATTCTTATCATTCTAGCGGCCCCAGACACGGATGATATGATTATATAATAGGTTTACAGTTACCAAAGACACTATTATTTCAGTTATATTTTGTATAGCTTTTGTAAGTCATAATATTAATATATTTTTATATTCTAAGGTTATTTCATTCATCTCTTCTCGGCTCGGAAACGAGCATAATATTATAATTGTATCTGTTAACACTCAAAAATACAATATTATTCTTATTTTGGTAGCGCGTGCAAACGCGGCATGGAAAGTAATAATATATTTTAATATTATTTTCTGTACCTTCATTTGGCTATCCGTGTCAATAGACTTTCTACCTTGTGGATCATGTCCGTCGTGCCTTTGACAACAGGATTTTATTATGCTACATCTGATTTCTTTGGAGGTTTAAGGTTGTCGTCCCTGTCATGGAGGGTGAATATGTTAATTTTAATATTTATTTTGGTAATTCACCCTCCACATAAAGAATAATATTATATTTTTAATACATTATTTTATTAATCAGTTTCTTTGGGGCATCCTCGTTTTCATGTCAATAAACCGCTTAAACACAATAATATATTTTATTTTTATGTCTTTCATCGTTTAAGCGGTTATGACACAATATTATACTATTATTATGCGAGTGAAGAGTGTTCACGATACACGAGCTACAAATAATAGAATAATATTATGCTACAGGTTATGCTTGTCACGCCTTATTCATCTGAGGAAAGGAAGGTTGACCGTGTACTGGCGAATCATTCTCTGAGTTCAACCGCCAGTCAAGGAAGGTCCAACATTCCCCTTTCCTTCTTTCCTGCTCTTGGGATTAGACCGCCAGGCGTGGACAGGATAAGATTGTAAGCCCTAAGACCACCCGATAGAAACGATAGGATGTTGTAAGGCATATAAACTCAAGATTTATTAACTGTAACCTTAGAATCACATCCTAGATCTAGAGGTGAATGAACATGATAACCGCTTCCAACTACCGGGATTATAAAGTCTAGAGGTGACAGAGTGGGGGAAAGGAGATACAAAATATGAATAATATAAATATTTTGTTTATTAATCTCCTTTCCACACAAGAATCCTGCATACAAAGAATTATTAATGTGTAACCTTCTAACCTTACAGGGAATGAGAATCCTAAGAATGAAAGGTTTTGATAGGGCATAAGCGGTGAGTCCAGAAGACGAGCCCACTAAACGGTTAAAATATTAATAAATTATCCCATTCGTCTTCTTGTAAACACTCTATCCTGATAATATCAACAATCTAACTTTTCTTATGTAAAATCTTCTTCAACTAAAAAGTCTACCAAAAACCACCAGAATATTTAATATTTTCTTATATCCGTCGGTACAGATTATTGATTGGGAAGCAGCAATGGATATAATAAATAAGAAAAATGAATAGAAACACAATATTATTATGTCTTTCATTAATGCTGCTTCCAAGCCCATGTGCATAAGATAATATTAACTTTATAAGCCTTTTGTAGGTTAGTTGTCTTAGGATATGCACATGGGCAACTGTATCCCATATTAAATCTAGAGGTGACATAATAATATCGTCCACAATCTATATCTGGAGTATCCTCACGGCATTAATAAGTTCTTGGCTGTAACCTCTAGACTCTTGTCCCAGTCCTGGAAAGACGACTACATTCTACCTTTCATTCAACCGATTCTTTGGTTAACAGCCCTTAAGTCAGATGCCACATCAAGGATTATTGTCCCAGATAACGCATGCCAGGAAGATACAATATGATAATATCAGATATTTTATTTATTATTCCCTCACACTCTTCCCGCGTTCTCGGTCATCGTGTGTTAAGGTGGATTATTCCTCACTTCCATGCCCGTTTCCGGGCTTCTAATCAATAAAATACTATAATAAAAGATGAATGAAATAATAACTTAATAATATTATATGATTTTATAAGGATTTTACAGTGTGTCACCTTTGGAAACAGAGATGAGAGATACACGAGAATATTGTAACTATTAAATTCCTGTAGCATAATATCTTTCATAAACTGTATCCAAAATAAGACCATAAGATTGAAAATAATGGATATTGATTGTGTCATGCCTCCAAACCAATAGTAACTCACAAATTATATATTATTTTATGATAGGTTTGGAGGCCCCTAGGAATAGAAAATACAAATACACTCCATCTTTCCCGCCTCCAAACACACTATAAAATACTATTATAATAGAAAATTATTGGTATTCTCCATATTTTGACCCACGGATATTGACAGTAAACCAACTATTGTACCTGAATGGAATTATTAGGATATAGAAAGACAAAGTAAATATTAATAGAATATCCAACAAAAGATTATGACAACTTACCTTAAAATGAAAAGATAATAAAATATACATTTAAAAGTTCTTGATGTGGAAGCTGATAACACTTGATACGCCGGATGTGACTGAAAGGTTTATTAACTGCCAATAAAATAATCATGCAAACGAGTGTACACGGATATAATAATAATATTAATAAATTATGCTGTTGGATTGGATATGATATGCATAAAATAGTATTAACTTTAATATTCTATCACAAATGACTTAATAGATTCCAACTAAAGGAAAAGGAAGATAAAAAATAAGGAGATTTTACACTTACAAATTAATGACTTTCTATGATTTTATTAAGACACAGAAGCACTTACTATTTTATTAGGATATCCTAAGAAAGGTGGAAATAATAGTAACTTATTAATAATATAATATAATTATTTCCTGTAACATCTTGTGCCGTTGAATAATGGAGATTAATGGTTACTTCCCAAGACATTAAAATATTAAAAGATATATATTATTATGGAATTAAAAGACAAAACCAATAAGATAATGATTGTAGGATATAGAATAGAAAAGTAATGAATATAAGATCCTACAAAATGAAGATGAAAAAGATTTTACAGAAGAATAATTGAGATAATAAAAACCATAAAGATAAATGAAAAGAGCTATAGGAAATAAATATAATATTATTGTGGCGAGCCCCGAATGAATTAATTAAGTTATTATATTAGAGAAATAATAGGCTCGCCAACAAACTAATAATGTAAATAATAATAATATATTGTGTTTTAATAGTGTAATAGCGGGTAAGAAGTTAACATTCTAGGATTTCCAAGTTATGTCTTAAGGTCACAAAGGTCTCACATAATAAAACTTAGATCTTTCATTCACCGGTTAATAAGATAATAGAATATTAAAAAGTAATACAAATAATATAATATCCGCCTTTTGGGCCGGCGGGCGTACTAGAGTGCTATAATATAATATTTTAATTAACTTTTCTTATGGTACACTTTTTAATTATATTTTAATTTTCTATTTTATAAATCTGTTATCATGTGTTACGCCCAAAAGCATTAATATTATTCTCATTTCCAATCCACTTTGGTTCATTTAAGGTTACGTCATCCTGCTTTTGGACGGGAATGATAATAAATATAATAATGTAAGCGGTTAATGTGATAGGAACTTAATAATAAAAATATAGTATTTTAACCGTCCAGCATAAATGAAAATAGACATGGAAATAGCGAGAGCCGGAAAGATACTAATAAAATAGTATTATCTCATTTAAGTTGTGTTGTGACTTATTAAAACTAAGATCACATGGAAGGTACGATAGCTTGGGTAACTGCCTAACAAAGTAAATAATAATAATATAATTCTTTCTTATGGGCTTCCAAGCCACTATTATTCTATTAATCTATAATCTTCTTATCTGACGGGCTTGGCAAGTTATGTCTGGTGGTCTTCTCCCAAAAGATGCATTAATTTCCTGTAGCATTTGATTGAAGTCAAGTTACCGTCATGGAAGGGGAAAAGATTGAGTGATTTTCAGTTACCTTTGGTTTGTGTATCCTAAGAACTTAATATTATTATCTTATTATCTTTTCCCCTATTAAAATACCTGAAAATATTAAAATAGTATTTTGTTGGTATTTTGTTACACATTATAAACTAAGATTATATTATTAGCATTTTATTCATATTTTATTAGTATCTTGTCTTCATTTTTCTATCTTATAATGCTACATCTGTAAAATACTCTTAAATTTATATAACTTTTATTTTAATGCTACTTTATGATTATATTATTCTTATTATTTATCTTTTAGTATTTTAACAGCTTATATTATTTTATTTCCATGTCTTCTTCTCGTGTAAATCCTTTAAAATATTTATAATTCTTCTGTAAAATACTTATTAATTTCAGTCATTTAATCGTTACAAAGGTGGTAGAAAGACAAATGAAAACAGAATATTATTTACTCTTATTTTCTGTGAGGTTACATTATAATAATATTCATTTCCGTTTCTAGGAGCTTGTGTAACCTAAGATAACTTAATATTTGATTGTATTTATTAATGTCCAAAAGCTGCATGAAAAGAATAATGAAAAACACAATGCATTTACAATATTAATATTATTGCAGCTTTTAGACGAGAAGAAACCAATTAAAATACTATTTAATCCCAGAATAATAAATATCTTTCATTTACAGGATTACCCCTCAGAAGAAGCTGGTAAGTTAATAGTTTTACCAATTAAAAGATTACACACAAATGATGAAAGTCATATTATAATAACATCCTAGCTTACAAAGAATAGAATTATATCTGTTAATGAAAGGTCCTAAGCCACAAGATCATAAAGAAACGGTAGGGAGAAAGTAAGTCATAAACGGTTAATCTATAAATTATATAATCATTCGCCTTCACTGCCGGCGAGCGTACGAGAGCCTATTAAATAAGAGATTCCATAAAATAATATAATAATAGTATTCTCTTAATAATTGGTTAATGAAAATATGACCAAAAGATGGAAGATAATAAGATATAGAAAATACAAATATATTAATATTATCATCATAGCGCGTTTGCACGCGGCATATAAACACACAAG
Organism: Oculina patagonica; assembly: GCF_052425735.1. NCBI lineage: Eukaryota > Metazoa > Cnidaria > Anthozoa > Scleractinia > Oculinidae > Oculina > Oculina patagonica. The sequence goes on from NW_027558145.1 coordinate 36,251, forward strand.
ATTCCAAAAGATACAGTGCATCAAAGATTTTCAATAATAATAGTATAATATTAAAAAGTAAACCACCAGATAAATGAATTGAAAGATCTATGAAAGTCCTAAGAAGAGATATGAAAGTAAAAAATAGTATATTATTCGCATAAAAGATTATTGGCCGCGTCATGCGAGAAGCTTATAAAATAATAATATATTAGTATAATAATAGCTGCCATGGCCAAGGGAATGATTATAAAATATATAACTTTAATAATTTATGCCTTTGGGACCTCTTTGCATCCACGCGTTAACGCGAGAGAGAAGAACACAATATATTATTATTATCATCATTGTAGTCGCGAGAGCCGTGTAAATAGACAATAAAATTAATAATATAATGCTCTCGCGGGTGTAACAACATAATAATTTATTGTATTCGTCTGGCGGTTCAAAAGATTAATGACCAAAAGCTTAAGGAAAGATAGTGTGGCCGCCAGACGCATACATGGAAGGTAATTAACTTTTGCTTTGGAGTCATTCTAATACACTGTAATCTATGAAAATAACTTGAAAATACCAATACATTTTTAATATTATGTGTTTAATAGGCTCTTTGCGCCGCGTCTTGCGAATAAAACCACAAAATAATAGTGTATTTAGGGGGCCCCAAATGATGAATAATAATAATTTATTGATATTTTATGAGTTATTTGGTGGGGCCCCGGGGGAACCTAAGGACTGTTAACGCCTGGTCTGGATAACACTCGTCTTTTCAATAGTCTTGCCGCTGCAGCTGGGACTAGATTTCATGGCCATTCAGTCTCACCTCCAAGCCTAGGATTCTAACCACCTGTCTAACCTTCCCCATCAAAGGATAAAACCATTCTATGTAAGCTATGTCAATTAATATTTTCCTGTCGTAACTGTAAGCCAACTAAAGATGAAAAGATATTAAACTTATTAATAAAGCGTTTAAACTATAAAAAGAATATGAATAATATGTAACTGATAATTTTACAATCTAAGGTTTACCTGCAACGAAAGGTTAATTATAATTTTATACTATTTTATGCTTATTTTTCTATCACATTATTAACCGGTTCTTGGAAAAGATTATAAATACAATATTATTATGATTTTATGATTATATTAATATTATTTACTTTTCTTATTTCTTCTTGAACGATATCTTATGGGCTTACAATCTATTATTTGTGTCATGACATTAATTTCCTTAACCTTTAGTATTCTCACCTTCATGCCAACTGTATCCCCTTCTATGACAGGATTATTTCATTCATAAACTGTATCTTGTGGAACCTGTAAACGGATATGATAAGAATAATAAATAATCTGTATCTTGGTGGTTAGGACATGAAAATCCTGTAGACGGAAGTGAGAGACATGAATACGAGATAGAACCTTAAGATACAGATAAATGACCACAAGATATACAGAAAGATACAGATAAATAGACATGAATATAAGATGACAATAAGATACCAGAAGATAAAGGGATGACATGAAGATACTGTTGATAATAATAGAATAATAGAAGACATGAATACAAGATACGAATGAAAGATACTGTTGATAATAAGATGAGATTGAAGATACAGATAAATACAGATAAGAAAGACATGAAGACAAGATACCATAATAAGATACAGGAAGAGGAAATCATTGGTAACCGCTGGAAAGAACTGGGGGGTCATGACTTTATCATCCTAGGACTTTCATTCTCCCATCCTGGCTGTTACCATTGTGACCCAACAGATTAACTCCTAGAGACGGATATAGAGTGAGGAAAGGTGGGACGGTCAGGAATGGAAATCCCAGGATGATAAGGTCCTTGAATGGGTGGAAGACCAAGAGTTAGACCCCGGGAACAGTGTACCAGAAGATAAAATCAGATAATTATTGCACGAGGTAACTGATATTATCTTAATGTCCTGTAACGAGAGGAAAGATAACTATAAAATCCTGTAAACGGTGGTACCCGAGATCCTAAGGTGAGATCTTCTATCCTGTAAACGGTGGTGTGGACGGACCTTACCTGAGAAGAAGACTAGCGGTCACAACTTCCTGGCATTGAGGGACAACTACACCTTAAATTTACTATCAACATTCCTGTCGCATTCATTGACCTTTCCGTGACACAAAGAATCTGAACATAATAAATAAAATAAGCCAATAAAAATATGAGATTAATGGTATGACAATAATAATTTGTACTTCCTTGCGACTACACGGTAAGGATAAATGAAATCAGAGTTTTATTGTCCTAAGATCACGGAAAAGATAATAGAAAATACGAGAGAATACTAAATACTTAATATTTTCTTACTGGCAAGGGATTTTACAGATAGCAACATATTGACCAACAAGCGATAACAACAATAATCCAGATAATAATACAATGATGTTGATTGGAAGATAATGAATGAATAAAATATTATAATAATAGAATTAATGCTTACTGCCACCACACACTCGTCCTAGAATCCCCTAAAATAATAAAAATAATGGTGACACAATAAAATCACTTATTTAAACCGCTTGGGACATCATAGTTTTATTATGTGAATCTACTTTTATTTTGTTCATACTTTTGCTAACTGCTACCACTGTAAAATCCTTATATTTTTAATTACAAGTTCCTATCGTCAATCTAGGAGGTTACTAAATACAAATTATAAGCGGTTATTATGCCACAAGTAACCTCGCATGAACCAGAACTTGATTGAGAAGATAATAAATATAATATTAGTAGCATTTCCATTCACTAACGCGTTAACGCGATTAGAATTATATTATTAATCTTATTATGTGGGCGCTTTCATTATAATATTTAATATCTTACGTGCGCCCACAGACGAATAATGAAGATAATAAATTATGCTTTTAATAAGACAAATAATAATTAATATTTACATTATAAGTATTCTCTAGATTTATTATCTGAAGTTACAATGCATTTATCTTTTAAATACCAATAATAATACTTGAGTTTTTAAAGGTACAATTTATTAATATTATTAAGTTAGTTATCTGGGGCCAATAGAATACTAATAATTTATATTTTAATATTTTCACGTCTATTGGCCCACGTACAAGAGCCTATTAATATAAACATAATATCCGCTTCAATTAAATAAGACCTTTGGGACAAGCACACTCAGAATTTATTTATATTTTATGGATTACATGCCGCGGGCTATAAAGAAAGAAGAAAATAAGATATTAAAATTATTGGTATTTACACTGCCCGCGGCCGGATAGAAGAATTCATTAATAAAAACCATAAGAAATTACACTATTAATTCAGATATTTCATTCGTATCAACAAAGTTCTACTGTAAATCCATTAAAATTACTATTAAATTCTTTGATTAAGCGGTTTTCATTCACAGAAGATTATTTTACAGAAGAATTAATATTATGTATAAAATCTCAAGATTAACAGCCCTTAAGACGGATATGAAGATAGAAATTATTGATTCATTTTCTATTATCGTGTGTTTATTATTGAAAGTCCCAAAAGAAGTATAAAGTTAACTTTTCTATCGCATGCCACATATAAATGAAAATAATAGGATTGTAACTAGCAAATAAAAGATTAAAGCACTTCCAGCACGATGGCGTAACTAAAAAGCCACATAAAAGACGAGAATAAAGTGCACTTACAATTTCATAAAGACAACTATATAGAAAGTTAATATATTATTTGATTTATAATTGGCTTGACATCAAGGGTGACTTTGTACCAGCTATTAAGATAGGAAAACTATAAACTATTATATTTGTATTTCCTTTGGCCTATAAACACGATATCAAAAGGCGGCTGACTGGCACGTGAGGATAGACCTAGAGGTGAGAGAGCAAGGGACTGATAAAATATTATAGTTTTTATAAGTGGTTTAATATTATAATAGTATTCTTTAGGGGATTTTATTAGTATTTTAATGGCTCTTTACACTCACACCCGCATAGAAGCTTACAAATACATTAATATTTCCTTCGGTTGGCCGGGGCCCTTGAATGTAAATAAAATATAAATTTTAAATTCATTTGTTGTTTTCATACATGGGGCCCCCGGGAATGCTATTAGAAAATTAATTGATAGAAGATTAGAAAACTACAATATTATTCTTGGAATCGCATGCCAGGTCAAATATTATTGATATTGTGTTTTAATAGTTTTCTATGCTTTTCATTTACAGTTTAAGGATTTATTATTTGTATCAAGTTATTTCTATTGGTGAACCATCATTTTCTTTATGTGGATATTATATTAATTATTTTCTTTAGTTTCATTTCTATTATTATGTCCCAGAAAGCTACAATCTTATAATATTTTATTTGTTATCTCTCCTTATCTTAAAGGTTTATTATCTTCAGGAACGATTCTATCTTGACGGTAACAACATAATATTATTAATATCCTACTTTTCCAGCCCTTAAGCTACCGGTAACGACGATCTTATCCTAATGAAAGTAATATTATGTTTATGTGAAGTGCTTTAATAGAATAATAACTTTATAATATTGTATCTTCCAAAAATGAACATTATAATAATAAATTACATTATTTAATCCCTTAAGGCAAAGATTATATATTAAATATTAAGTATTATTTTATTGCTGGACAACCTTGGAATCGATCCTAAAGTTGAAAGGCCTTTGATTGTAGCTTACTTAAGAAAATAATAATATGTTGAATATACTCTCGTCACAATAATAGCTTTCTAAACCTTAAGTGTAATCTTATTGTCATTTTGTAAAATCTTTCTAAAATTCTCCACCGGTAACTAATAATTAAATTGTAATTTTCTATATCTTCTTTATTGACCGGTGGACGACATAAATGCTATTATTTAATTTCTTATCTTATTTATTGATTATATTAGTATTTTTACTTATGTTTCCTTACCCAAATGTCCAAAATACTTTTATTATCTTAATTTATCTTTATGGTAATTTACTATTATTTTATTATTCTATTCTCATATCTCTATTAATATTTATTTATCTTTTAATTTATTTATTGTGCCTCCATGACGGTAAAAATAATCATAATTTTATTATTATCATATTATTATCTTGCCATCACAGAAGCGAGTATTATTGTGTCACCTTCATTTACGATCAAAGAATATTATTGTTATTATTAATGTAGGGAGTGGAGGCGGAAGTAATAAATAAGAAATAAAATAAATTATTTTGGTAAAGCTTCTAATACACATTATAATTTATATATTTTTTATCTTAATATGCATATCCTATTATTATTAGCAAATTACACTCATATTATTATTCTGTGGTGGAGGGCGTAATCTATAAATTATATTATTTTCCTATCACTTTCCAAGACTATCAATTATTATTTAGTATTATTTCTATCTTTGTAGCATTCTATTCATATATTTTTAGTATTATTATTATCTTCCTAGCTTTCTATAAATAATAAAATATCTGATATTATCCTAACTAAACCACCATTATTAATATTGTAAAATCTTCTAAGAAATTAATATTATATTGTTTTCTTTTATTTGCTAGTGTAATATCTTTCTTATTGTTATTATATTATTATTTTATATGGTTTTTGTAGGATATCCACTTCTTTCTCGTATCTTGTCAATAATTAAAATATACATTATAATATAGCACTTGATTGGTAAGTTCACGGTCTTTTGCTCACATTATTAACTCGTGTATCTAGGAAAAACACTATATTTATATTATTGATATTGTTGGTCTAATCGTTTAAGGCATAATAATACATTTTATAATTGGTTTTTAATCCTTTAATGAGAATAATAATAGCTTATGAATGTAAAATCTTCTTCATTTTATTTATACTTTTGTTATCATATCCTTGCATGGAAGCGTCTTGGGTACACGGGCCTAACATAACCTTAAAATCAGATAACATTAGTATCTCGTCTACAGCGTTTAAAAGTGGAAATAGAATCTTATTGATCTTGTGGTTGATATGGAAGGTTAAAATACAATAATATTATGTTGGTATCTTCTAAGCCATAAGAATCTATTATTTATATCTTCAATCTTATTATGTCACAATATTTTCATCTTTTATTAGGACATCCCAGCAAACACAATAATATTCTTTCTATCTTTTAATCTTCTTTTCATTCATTTGCTGGGATAATATTATATTATTTATATTTTTAATAGTTTCCAGTGCATTTTGTAATCATATCATATCTCTCATTTTAGGAAAGTTAGTTATTATATTCATATTTTATTGTTTATTATAGGATTTTCTACTTTCAACCGATTCCAAGTTCTTCCCGAGATCTAGCTTTTGGATTCATATTATTGACTTTGTAACAGATTATTATCCTTGAATCCTTTCCTCCGGTCGCAAGTAAGCTCCCATAATATTCATATATTTTTATTATTAGTATTATCCCGGCCACGGGAGAGATGACATGATATTAATTTGTATCTTATTTTTATTATCGTTTTCATGACAAGGTCCTCCAGTCCTATAAAGTCTAAAGGTTAATGATTGGTCATAACTTATTAATCTAGGATTTTGGGAGCTTACAATATATTTCTATAATAAAAGTTAAAGGAAAGAATGCTCCCAAAATATGAGGAAATAATATATGATTTTAAAAGTAGATTCTAAGGGTGGAACGGAGGGACCTGACATGACTGTTACCGCTGGTGTGAATGAAGCTATTTATATTTCCTTAAGCTATTATTATTTTTATGGAAGTTACAATCGATTTCTTGGTTAATCTGGTTGTCTCTCCTCACGTAAACATACTATTTTATTATTTTCATATAATATTTTATCAGTATTTTATTGGTTACAAGTCCACACTTTTTAATATTGTAACTTTATAGGCCAAAGGTCACGAGTTCTTAAAATTAGTATCATTTCCATCATTCTTTCTTAGGATATCCTCAGATTATAGGCGATATTATTAGTATAACCTTTCATGTTGAAGAAGTGGTGGACAGTTAACCCACGTGTGTAGGCGGTCTAGGGTTGAGTCTTGGAAACGGAAGGGCTTCTGATCCTAAGACATGACAAAGCTGTTACCAAAAGAACTCGTGTAACTAAGACAACTATAAAATAAGAGGTTAAAATAATAGTAACTTATTAACTCCTGGCCCGCGAGGGAACCTTAGGACATAACTTATTAAAATCACTTGATAAATACAATATGCTGGAGGTTACAATCATAGAATTATTCCTGTCGTATCTTCCAAGCAAGTGCCTAACAGAAAACATAAGTTTTATTTTCTAAGGTTAAAGATTATTTTACAGAAGGGTACAGTTACGACATAATAATATAGGATTTTCTTTGTTATCTGATACTATTTTAACCTTTCATGTCGCCCACGGGCTTATCAACAGCTTATTTGACCAAAAGATTCCTGAAAAGGTTAATGAAAGACGAGCCACAGAATATCCAATAATAAACGGTTAATATGAATAGAAAATCCTGTCAATAATCCCGAGAATCGCCTGTAAATGAAGAGAATCCTAAGAAAAGACGATAATAATAGATATTTAAAGATACAGAAGATATAAATATTTTAACCTATTATAACATCCAAAGAAAGGATTACCAAAAAGATAGGAAATACAAAGAATTTTACAGTAGAAATAGATTGGGGATTGACGACAAGGTGTTACAGAAATGATGTTGATGGTACAGATAATAAGAATTTAATAGTATTTTCATGGTGGTTTTTATTGGCTCACTCTAGACTTTAGAAACCGGGTTCAGCTTCTGATTGTAAGTCTATTGAAACCTCTTGGAAATTGATGGTAAAGATATAGATGAAATAGGCGTGACGAAAGGCACGACAATAACAATAAAATATTAATTATTTACATAGCTCGTTTCCGAGCAAAAGAATGGAGAAAATAATTAATATTTTCATGAATAACATCCCAGCACATGAGGATGAAGAAGATAACAAATGAATTTATATAGCTTTTGGTCAATAAAGTGCTGGGATGAAAGACACAAATAATATAATATTTTCCTGAATTTATTAAGTGTTTAGTAACCTCCAAATAATATAAGAATTAAGTTATTCCAGAGAAATATTATCATAAAATTATATATTATTCATATTTGGAGGTTACCCGTGCCATAGAATAATAAAAGTTAAGTTAGTTTTGGTAGGCCGTCGTTCCTCCGCCCTTTGACACTAATAAAACTATAGAAAAATACTAATAAATTAAGCGGTTTCTTGGGAATGGAAATCAGAGAATTTTACAATCATAATATGTGACTTGGAAACCGCTTACATAAATGAGATAATAAATAAAATAATACAATATTAATATGACCTACAAAGAAGATATGGAAAATGATAAAATAATATAATATTATTATGTGAAGTGCAAAGTTATTATTATTTTCCTTGGCAGTTATTACACTTACAACTTTAGGATATTAATTTACCAGTCCTTGCATGTAGGTCCACAAGATGAAAGTGGTAACTAAAAAGTCTTGAATAGTGGGCGAAAGTAACCCCAAAAACACAATATATTTTATTAATGCTTTCGCCCACCTAAGACAACAATATTATGACTTAATAATTCCTGTAGCACAATAGAATTCCAGAAAACACAATAATAAAAGATGAAAATAATTGATATTGGGGGTTTATTAAGAGATTTTAAGTGAAGAACCCCCAATAGACAGGAAAATCACTAGCAAATACCAATAATAAATATATAGTTTGTAGATTAATAGATTTCTATGGAGGTTTTACATGAAGAAACTGATTAGAAACGAAGGGAATCCACATAATAGAATAGAAAACTATTAAATCCTGCACCTTCAACATGAAATCAGAGTTAACTTTATAAGACTTTTGTTGTGGAAGGGAATAATAACCAATAAAAAAGACAAGGAAAATATTATTATATTATTTAGTGCCAAGAGACGACTAGAAAGATAATAACAAATTAACCGTTACGTGAGAAGATTCCAAAGTTAACAATTGTATCAGTTATTATGTGCTTAAGGAAAGAATTCTATTGATTTTATATGGATTTTACAAAAATGAGGACAAGATACTAATAAGAGCTGATAAAATAATAATATTCTATAGTTTATATCTGAGGAAAGGCATGAGAGACAAGAAGCGGTCCTAAGGTGCCAAGAAGTGGATATGGAAAAGATATGATATGCATAAAATAAGTGTATAAAATCAGAAATCTATTAATCCTTTAAGTGGAGAAGAAATGACAATAATAAAAGCTGTAGGATAATGTAAGACCAAAGATCCATGAAAATCATATAAAAATACAATGTATTCTTCTGTGGCGCGTGAATCGCGTTCGTCGTACTAGAAGCTTAATAATATAATTTATTTTAATAGTATTTTCTTATTAATATTAACTTTATCATTCCAGTAACTTCCAATCAATTGAATCTTGATGTCGAGACAAGCCTGGGATGATGAGAGTCCTAGAATGATGAATTAAATCCCAGAAAATATTATTATTATTATTATCTCTTCCAAGTAAACTTTCATTATTATTATGCATTATTCTTTCCTGCAAGCGAGTCTCATTTCTCTCACTGTAAAATACTTTAAAATTAATATCATTTCTTATTTTATTTCTATTATCTCTCTCTTTTTATGTGTATTTTAATCATTTCTCTCGCATGGAAGGTTAAATAATTTATAGTTTTCATAGATCTTTGGACTGTTAACCCTGTAATCGTATCATATTTTATTATTATGGCTTATTGTAACCTCCAAAAGTAATTAATAATCTTTCATCTTTTATTTGGAGGTTACTTTATGATATTAATATTATCTTATTATCAGTTACCTCTATTCACATAAGAATCTATTATTTCTATAGTTTAATGTGTATTTTAATAGTTTTTTAGTTTCTAGTTCTTTTGGGTCATCTTTTGGAACAGGATTCTATCATCAAAGGTTATCCTACATCCTAGGGGTCACAAAGGCAATGAGAACTTCCTCACTGCACTCTCATTCCTTGACCCACAGTATCCTCCAAATATAAGTGAGATGTCCTAGGGCTTGCCACAACCGCTTTTTATTTGTTATCTGATATTATTTCTACCGGATAACAGTATTATAATGTGATTCTAAGACACGAGGCCAGCAGACGAGTTACGAAGCAGATAATAAAATAAACTTTATAATGTGTATCTTATGGTCGCGTAGCCGCGAATGCAGATAATAATATAATATTTTAATAGTCCGTAAGCCGTGATCAATCTTCTCGTGCACCTTCATTTTATTATTATAGCTTACGGACGTGAACACTCTAGATTTAATGGTTACAAAAGACCTAAGAAAAGATTATATTAATAGCACTTCCATTCACAATAATAATATTATAATAGTATTTTAAAGTTATTTCATTTATCCGTTACAAAGAAGATATTATACTTTTATTTTATTGTTATTTTATATGTATTTTAATAAGTCTTTCAATATCTTTCTTATGTTTCTATAAAGTCATATATTTAATAGCTTACTTTATTTATATTATTGTAATTTCTTATTATTCTTATATTCATTCTATAGGCTTTTAATATTATCATTATATTATTTGGCTTAATCTAATAATTTTATAATAATAGTATGTTGTCAAGCCTGTAATCAGAGAATTATTAATTTCCTAGAACTTTTAATGTGTAAAATCCTTTAATAATAAAAATCATAACAACTTTATTGTCGTTTCACCTTAGATTCATGCTTGGAAGTCCTAATATTAATAGAATTCACTTCATTCTTCTTTCTTGCGGATAAAATATTATATTAATTGTTGGTTTTAATAGATTTCCAGCATAATTTGTATATAGTATTATTAAGATTTTTCTATTATTATTCTATTAATGCTGTCTTTGAATGAAATCAGTTTCTTTAGGTTGGAAAGCTATGTAAACACAATATTTAATTTTATAACCAAAAAACTAAATATTTATTATATTCTTTCTTTCATCTCTCATTATCTAACTCCTGCAAAAGTAAATATTATTGTGTTTACTCTCATTTCCATTTTAGTAGGATATGCTTTTAATATTAAATCTTCTTCATAAACGATTAACTGTAAAATCCCTTAACTTTATTATTCTATTAAAGAATTATTATGTTGTTAACCCTCCATACCAAGCATAAATTCAATAATATTATAAAATTCCCTTAAAATATGGAGAGTTATTAATTTCCTATTCATTTTTAATTCTCTGTAGCTTTATATTTATTATTTTGGTGGATATTTTCATTAATCTTTAGTTGGATATGGTGGTCGTAAGTCATTCTATTAATAATATTAGTAAATTTATTAGTTTCTTCATTCTTTCTCTCGCTATCTTCACCCTTATTTTCTATCTTAATATTCATGTCTTTTGGAACAACCACACCACTTACAAATACACAAGAATATATATTATTTGTATTCTGTTTTCATTTCTTTATGAAGTTACCAATGCACTCTCATTTCTTAATATTGGAGGTTAACAGTCGTTTCAGGCTTTGATTGGGCTAGGAATTTAATATTTTAATTATTTTGTGTCTTTCATTGGCCTTACATGGATGACTTACAAAACTAGAATGAAAAAGATATGACATTCACATAATAAGATTGAAGGTATAATGTAAGCATAAATGAAGTTATCTATGTAAGCTAGGATGTTACCAATAAAATAATATTGTTTCATCTTCATTCTTTGTAATCCCCAATATTAATCTGCATGAAATGATAATATTAAATATTTTAATGTCTTTCTCTATTAATATTGGGGCTTTATGATTAAATTATTATTATTATTTATTAATTATTTGGTGGGCACTTGGGAATTATTAATAACTTTATTATTCTTATTGTCTTTCCCCAAGTGCCACGCATAATTAATATATTATTATTATTCTATTAATTTAGTAAATTTAAGTTGAATAGGTTACAAAAGCCTGAGAACAGAGTATTATTGAAATCTTATTAATAATATAATTCACTTCAGGAAAGAATACTATTATATTTTTATGTGTGTTTCAATAGCTTTCTACCGTGTATTCAAGTTATTCATTCATTAACCGGCTCTTGGACACTTTGGTAACTAATAAAACTAGGATTTTGGAAGCATCTTCTCCGTCACATCCATTGGTCAATTTATTAATAAAGGAATTTGTAAGTCATATTATAATTGGATTTTCTAGGACTTTTTCATTATTATTGGACCTTTAGGATAAGAATATAAGATCTGGTGGTGAAGCGTCCTAACATAACAGATTAATAATATAAAAACTTAAATAATAAATATTCTGGTTACAATCACTATACAATAAATGAAATAACTTAAAAAATATATTATTAATATTATCTTCCTTGCACGGTGGAACGGATTAATGAAAGATTATAAGAAAATACTAATTATTTACGCCGTTCCACCACCAAAGATTATAATATTTTATTGTATTCTTCTTAGGGGCACACTTGCCCCGGGCGTGGTAACCATTAATTTCCTATTTCATTCACTAGTTAAAAATTGTAATCATAAAGGCTTAGGAATCTATTATTTATTATCTGGATTCATCTTTGGAATCTCCGGTACATTAATATCAGTCCTTATAAGAATAGAATTATATTCTTCAGGAAATAGGATTATATCTCCAGAAAACCAGAACTTCTATAATATAAGCATTACATTGCATGGCTTTCTTATGATTTTCTTTTTAGTAATGCCTGGCTTGTTTGGAGGATTTGGAAATTATTTTGTACCTATTTTTCAAGGGTCTCCAGAAGTGGTATATCCTAGAGTCAATAATTTTTCTATCTTAATTCTTTTCCTTTCATATCTTTTCCTAATCCTTTCTTTAATCTCAGAATTTGGAGGTGGTACAGGGTGGACGCTCTACCCACCATTATCCACTTCTTTTATGACTTTATCACCTTCAAGTACAGGAAATCTTATATTTGGATTAATAATCTCTGGTATATCTTCATGTCTTACATCTCTTAACTTTTGGACAACAATTCATTTTCTGAGATCTTATTATCTGATATTATCTTCTATCCCATTATTTCCTTGGGCTTTCTTGATTACAGCTTTCATGCTTTTATTAACATTACCAATCTTATCTGGTACACTTCTTTTAATATTGGGTGATCTTCATTCTAATACACTTTTCTTTGATCCAATATTTGGAGGAGATCCTATATTCTATCAACATTTATTTTGGTTTTTTGGACATCCAGAAGTTTACATATTAATAATTCCTGCATTTGGGATCATTTCCATAATAATTTCTGGGATTTTACAGTTAATAATCTTTGCTAACCAATCAATGATCTTTGCCATGTCATCTATTTCTCTTCTTGGAGGTCTTGTTTGGGGACATCATATGTATACTGTAGGTTTAGAAAGTGATACAAGAGCTTATTTTACAGGAGTTACAATCTTAATATCCTTACCAACTGGTACAAAAATCTTTAATTGGCTTTTTACATATCTCTCCAATCCACCATTATTACACCTTAGAATTACTTCTGTCTTCCTCTCACATCTCTTTTTATTAATGTTTACGGTAGGTGGGTCAACAGGAATAATTCTTGGAAATGGTGCAGTGGATCTAGGATTACATGATACATATTATGTTGTAGCACATTTTCATTTTGTTCTTTCTTTAGGAGCTATAATTGCTATCTTCTCTGGAATAATCTTGAATGGAGAAAAGATTGTTGCTACTAAGAATTTATTACTTTCATCCTCATGTACACTCTCTCTTTATCATTTACATTTAATATTTATTGGTATTCTTCTTACCTTTTCCCCAATGCATTTCTTAGGATTTAATGTTATGCCAAGAAGAATCCCATCCTTTCCAGATTCTTTTCATTCCTGGAATTCCCTGTCATCTATTGGATCAGGAATAACTTTCCTATCTTTTTCATTCCAAGATTAAAAGGTTATTGTACGTGGCAAGCTATTATTTATTTTATTAATTCTTTTATTAAAGCTTGCAGAATGGAATATTATTATTGTATCTTTGCACTCACACCCCAGCATATTTTATTATTATTATTTTAAGAGCTGGGGTACGGCCAATAATAACTCATAAAATTTAAATTATATTGTTGTTGGAGGTTTACTTAGTGGAAAAGATTAAATTATTATAACCTCCAACATAAGATAATATTATATTCTTTGATAGGCCGCTAGCCGCATAAAACCAAATAATTAATTCCTTTCCTATCATTCTAGCGGCCTAAGCACAATATATTTATTATGTGTTCCTCTCGCTTTAGGGCCGCGAGCGTACTATAAACTTAATAATATATTTGCAATGCACTTTTCTCTTCCAAAACACTATATTTTTCATTCATTGTAAGTGCATTGCCTGTAATAAATAAAATAAATAATTATAATATTCTCTTTATAGGGCGTTTGCTTGTGTTACACTAATATTATTTTAAAGGAAATACTATTATCTTATGGTTTTAATCTTTAGAAACGCCATGAAGAGAGAAAAAGAATAATAAAATACTATATTTATAGGCGTTTCTATGATTGAAAACAAGACCCATACAAAGAAAGAATGAAATTAAAAGGATTCCCGGCAAGCACGTGTTAACGCGAGTAAACATTCAATATCTTTCATTCTTATTGTGCTAGAGTTCTTTATGGAATTACCAGTCTCTCAGATATTGACCCTTAAGAAATAGAAATGGATATGACATTAAAAGTTAATATTTATTTCTTAAGGTTCTTCTCAGGTGGAAAGCTATTATAAAATCATATTAACCTTCCATGTAACCTTCTGTCCTCAAAACCAAAAGGATTTTCAACTTAAATTGTCAATGTGTAACTCCTTCAACTGGATAATGGAAAAGATAAAAAGAATATATAAATAATAAATTTTAATTACCTGTCAAGCCTAGAGTGACGAGACCAAAGAAACCAATAATAGAAAGATATGATAATAATAAATGAAATCTTTGGTGACACAATAACCTTTAGAAACTGCATGAGAAGATAAAACTAGATTTTTAAGTGTATTTGGAGGGAGAAGATATGATAATAAATAATAAAATTCATATTATTGTAGCTTCTGTAGCCTAAGGAATTAATAATATCATATCTTCCCCGTGCTAGAAAGAAGATTACATTTATAATTTGTATCAGATATTACTTTTATAGACCAACAATTTAAAAGTTAAAGATTTTATGGATTACTGTTACATTTTATTATTTATAGCTTTTAAGGGTAGAAAATACTATTATTTTTATATTAACATGCATTACTCTAATTAAAGGATTCCCAAGCCACTATAAATATATTATTATTTCCTTCGGGTCTTCTTTCCAGCCGTTTCCAAGCCAATAAGATTCTTTGATTTTCAGGTTTATTAGTTTCATTCACACTGGCTTGGAAGAAGATGACATAATATTATACTAATAAGCCCCCACAGAAGTAACTTAAAATATTAATATCTTTCATTCATTGTGGGGGCCCTAAGAAGAGATAATAATAAACCCCAGAAATGATAATGAAAGATATAAATTAATTAATCCTTGCATGGCTTGGACGAGAATAAGATAACTTTATAATATTAATATTAATTTTATAAACCTACAAAAGACTTATATTTTAAATATCGTGTGCACCAGTTTTTCCTGATCTTATGGTCAATAATTAATGTGTAAGGCATTCTATCTTCTCGCGTCTTACTTTCTTGGACTTTCATTTACCTTTCTATTTTCTATCGTGTTTTCTTTATTATTATTATCGTTTACTATTCATTTACAATCATATCAACCAACTATTGGACCAAAAGATAATAAAAATATAAATATAATATAATCTTTGCTTCCATGTCTTTCCTTATCCTAACCATGTAATCTCGTCTCTAAGCCATTAAGGAAGTGGTTATCATTCCCCATTCAAAGACTAAAAGCATAAAATAATAGTATAAAATTGTTTCCATTTCTTTCATTTTTCTGTAAAATTCTCTATTTTTAAGGGCTTTTCACTAACCATCAAATCTTGGATCTTATTTTCCTTACCAAATCCCTATTAAAACCCCTATAGAATTATTATCTTCTCATAAAACTATAAATTCATTCTTTGTCTTTAAAGTGCTCCACAAATAATATAAATAATTATTTAATAGCTTCCTAGCAAGTGAGACGCACGCGAGATATGGCCCACTGTAATAATATAAGATTTTGTATGTGGTTGAAGGTAAGTCACAACATAATAAGTTATTTGTATTATTACTTTAAGCGGTGGAAAGGCCATGAGAATGCTGGATATTTTAATTATTATTGTTATTTTCATTGGTCTTTCAACAGCCTTTCCGCCGCTCATAATAAACCAACTAATAATCCAAATAATAATATTTCCTTCATCCCTTGCGGCGGCTATTCCATTAATAATTCCTTGCATGTAAGCCGCCGCCATTCACGAGTTCTTAGGATATTAACTTTGGGGTCATGTTGGGCCACATAAATGAATTAATATCAGATATTATGCCCGTTACGTGGCCCAACCTCTGTTTCCATTCACCGTTTAATCTTGTGGTTTATTATTCCGGGATTTTACTATTATTTCCTCAATCTTTTTGTATCTCATCTATTTCTTATTATCTTCATGTAAAATCTCCTTAGAAAATCCCTTAAGAAACCAATAATGTAAATCTTATATTTATTATTTTCACTCCTCTTTTTGGATATCTAGTTTCAATTCTATTATTAATGCGTTTCTCAGGAATGAATGGTTTAATTAGAATATTTATCTTTATTATTGAATGGAAGTCCCTATAGAATAATAAGCTGTTATAATAGGGTGAACGCGAGTTCCTAAGATTATAAGCTGTTTACATATTAAAACTCCAGGAAATTCATTCATTATTCTCTCTTCTTACAGGCCAGGAGTTACATAATAATATATTTTATTAGTATTTTGTAGTTATCTTTGGTTCACCCTCCTGGCCTAGAAAGTTAATATTAATTCCTTAGGTCCTAGGGTTCACCTTCAGTCTCATATTATTTGAGGGTAAAAGTTATATTGTGTTACAGTGGGCCCGGCGTTCATCCTTTCATTAACAGCCATAAGATATTATAGTTTTTAATCTTGTGTTTATATGACTTTCAGTTACCAAGCCAGTCTAGATACGGTTGAAGGATTCTTGCCATTCATATCTTACCGTTAACAGGCTATTATGTGACCCCAAAGATTCATTTATAGGATAGGGGGTTGACTGTAACACCAATAATATAATAATAGATTTCTTAAGATCTTGGGGCATAATATTCTGAGCTTAAGGTAACACACAAATAACTTGAACATAATTTAGGACCTTCCATGTAACACGAATAGACCAAGCAAATGAACATGAACGATATTATTGTGACAGCTATTTAAACGGTGAAAGGAAACAGAAAAATAAATATAATAATAGTATTTGCCCGGCATTTGTATGAGATTTTCTATTCTGTTATGCCGGGCCAAGACCACAAAGAATACAATAAGATAAGAGAATTAAACTCCTGTTATTGAAAAGGTCCTTGACTGGCAAATGAATGAAAGGTAATAAATCCTGGAGATAGAAAATGATACTAAAAATCAGAGAATTTTACAGTAGAAATAGATTGGTCAATGAATGAGAAGATGCCACAGAAGAATATTGAAAAGGTGAATGAACTTAATGACATGGAAAAGATGAATGAAAGATAATAATAATATAATTTCTTACCAGCACTTCCTATAAAGATAGTAAAATTATGAATATTATGTGCCAAGCAGCCTCTGAGTCTAATAAATGAAATAAATGCATTAAAATACAAAAATTAAGTGTATTATTCTCTCCCAAAAAGCCATTAAAATACTATTATTTTTATTATTCTCTTCATTTATCTTTTTCATTAATCTTTTGTTAGGCTTTTTGGGTTATAAGATAATAATATTTACCTTTAGGAATAGAAAAGTATTAATAAAATATAAATAAATATGAAGAGAGAAAATATGAAGAAGATAAGAAAATAACATTAATATTTGTATTTAATAGAAGATTTTACATATTTACAATATACTTTAATAATAAAATACCAATAAGATAATAATAAAATAATAGGTCTTTCCACAGAAGACGGGTAAAGTAATAGAAAGTTATGCCAAAGATAACAGAAAATAAGAAATAATATTAAAATTAAGTTCTTAGGATATTCTCATTAAAGGTGTAACGCCTAACAGAAATGAAATTAAAACACAATATTATTATGTGGATATAAACTTAGATCGCCGGATTCTAGCTCCTGGACGTGAATAGAATAATATGAATAATTAGTATTTTCACCAATAAATAAGTTACAATATTAATATTATCCTAAAGAAACTGAAAACAGAATCCTATAACCTTAAATAATCAAGAAAACGATAAAATATTAATATTATTATCATATCTTATAAACGCTGTAGAAATAGAAAATGAAAGAAGTAATTAATCCTTATAAAATATGAGAATAAAATAAGATAGAAAATATAAGTAAATTGTAAGTATAATATTATCTTCTGTTACTAAATGAGAAATGAATAGCCTAAGAAAGTAATATTAACTTCATTCCGCCATCCGGCTCACCTTAAAATGTATATTAAAATACTAATTATTCTGTAAAATCTTTACTAATTTCTACATTTCTTTCCTTTTGCAGGATATTATCTTCTCGTATTATTTGGTTAGTAATCCCTTGAATGCAATTAAAAATCTATTATTTTTCTATTTTGTTATCTTCTTCATCATTTTTCTATCTTAAGGTGAAAGGCATATTAAATGAAAAAGTCCTAAGAAAAGAGTGTGCAGGAGTAACTTCAACATTAAAATATGATACAAATTATGCCTTTCACTATAGAATAATAAAGAAAAATTACTAATAAATGCTGTTGGGCCATTATAAGCCATTAAAATATTATTATGTCACTCCATTCCTGGCCCAACAGGCGATAATAATAGTATTTTATTGGCGATTCGTAAGTGAGCCACCATAATAATAATAGTTTTTCCGTCTCTACCTGGATTGGAACCTGAGGACTAGGGCGTGATCATAGGATTCTCTCCATTAAAGCACTTCATATAAAGCCAATAATAATAGAAATTAAAAATATAATATTTTCATTTCTTATTTATTGGCTAGGAAGTGCACCCGAGAATCCATCCCGCCTATCGATCTTATGTTGTCTTTTAATTCTATTATTATAAGCTTCTTTGCCAGCAGAATCTATTAATTTCATCTTTTGGTCTATATTTTAAGGTCACGGAGGCTTGGGAAAGACAAATCACCTTCCATGACAGGATTTTCTACTCTTATTTTCTATTATTATTCTGTCAACAAAGAAGATTATTGAAGAGTTATGTAATTTGTAATCCCAAAAATATTAATAAAATTCTATTAAAAATACAATTATAATTTTATTAATACTTTTGCTAGCCGTCGCAAGCGTGCATGGAGGTTAACTAACTTAATAAACACAATAATATTATGTAGCATCTTCTCGGCTGATAAACACATATTAAAATACATATCATTTATTATATTTATTATCTACATTCTATATCTTGGTTTATCAGCCATTATAATAATCTTTGGAAGTTATTTATCTTATCGTGTATCTCCAAATATCCTTATATTTTATGTATATTTCTATAGCTTACAACTTCCAAAGTTATTCATATTTTCATTAACCTTTAGTATTATTTTGGTCATTAACCGTTACGTGGGATGTTGTAAGTGCTAGAAAGATAATATTAAAATAATGTAGCATTCATATTATTGATAACATTCCTAGCACACTGTAAAATCTATATTAATTTGTCTTTATAAACTCAAGTTCTTTCATCTCTCTTATTATTGGGTTACTATTCTATTATCTTCTTATATGCCGTTACCGTCGTGCACCGGAAGTAAATATTAATGCTATTTTCAATATTATTGTCTTTGTAGGCTTCTCCAGAAAACCGCTTACTTTATTAGTGTAAAATCTTCTATCACATAATAATACTGTTATCCTCAAGCTCATGGGTCTTTTGGACTAACTTTTACCTTTAAGATTTATTATTTACATGCATATTTTATTATTATTCTCTTCATTTAAGGTGTTATGCCCAAGAATAATAAATATTTAATGGATTCTTGGGCCCGCATAAAGGATTTTAGCCGCATCTTTCTCTAATCTTATTGTCCTTGCCTCCCAGCGTTATCATGTTAACAGATTATGGATGTGGAAGAAACTGGAGATAGAAAAATGAAGTGTATTATTATTATTAACCTAACTATTTCATCCTGGTGTTTTAATATGTAAAGCTTATAATTCTAGTCTTTTATGTGGTGAGGTTACTAATGAAAACAGAATATTAATAAAAATCATAATAATAATAGTTTCATTCCATTCATTAACCGTTTAAACCCACAAGATACTAATAAATTTATGTGGTTTATTAATGCCAGAGAAAATCCTATATATTTTAACGTCTTTTGTTGGACTGGAACACTCTAATACACTTACAAATTAAGTATTTTCTAATATTATTGTTACCGGCGTATCAAGTTGTGGATGATCCTAGATTATAAAGTTAGTTACCGCGGGCATATCGTTTACCTTTAGAATCTTCTTGTCTTACAATATTATGCCGTCTCACAAGGTTTCCAGGCTAGACAGTTGGTCAGAAACCTTTCCAAAATTATAGTATTATTCTATTAATCTCGCGTAGCCGCGAATGAAGATAATAATTGATATTAAATTTAAGTTGTTATGACCAAAAGATTAATAAAATAATAGGTTTCTTGGGACATAACATCCGAGAGCTGAAATGACGAGAGCTTACAAGATACAAATTATATATTATTTTAAGAGTTCTTTGGTCTATTATTAAGCTCTCGGATGACTTACAAAATACCACTTAAAATCTTATATTTATTATTGTCTCTCCAGCACTTTCCATGAGCGGGATCTTATCTAAAAGGTTAATGAAAGTGCTGGTAAAATAATAGTATTATTATGTGTTAACCACTTCCTCCACAAAGAACTCGGGTAACTAAATCTCCAATAAAATACACATAATTTTCTAATATTTTAAGTGTAACATCCTGGAATAGAAAATAATAGTATAAAATATTAATAGGTTAACCACTTCAGGTTCATTTGGTAAAGATTTTTATGGATTAAATAACAATAATAATATATGACTTTAATAATAACATAATATTATAAAGTTAGGTGTTTTGGATAATAAAAGTATAAACCATTAAAATACCAAATAAATATTGTGTTACAGAAAACTACATTAAAAATCTATTAATAATCCATAGAGATGAAAGTTATAATGTGTATTTACTAAGAAGTCCTTGAAAGGAAAAAGATTTTACAAAATGATACTGAAAATAATATATAATTTTAGGAGATCCTTGATGTGGAAAGTGGGATATTGTAAGCTCATATTATTGACTTTATAGAAACACAAGAATATTATGAAGAACCTGTAGATGGAGAAGAAACCAAAGTAAGATTAAAATAATAGGATATCCGTCGCATGTGACCTAAAGATATAGATGGAAGAGATAATAAAAATAAGAGGTTACAAGATACGACAGAACTGATAATAAGAAAGATAACTAGAAAATACTAAGAAATGATACTAAAAATTATAATATTATTCTCTTCAGGCTCGTTTCCGAGCAAAGTAAATATTAATAGGTTTACAGTAAGCCACAACCGGTTAATGAATATTCCAGAGAAGATAACAATAAAACCGCGTCCATAATGTGAGGAAAGGTTAATTGACAAGGATTTTACAGAATAATACTATGATTTTAAGATAGCAAATGAATAGCCGGATGTCGACAGGAAAATGAAAGGTATAATGTAGGACATCCGGTATTCATTTGCTATCTTAAAATCATAGTATTATTCTGTAAAATCCTTGTCAATTAACCTTTCCTCACATTATGGACGCGGTTTTATTGTTATCTTCTCTGGAATATTCATTAACCGGTTGTGGCTTACTGTAAACCTATTAATATTTACTTTGCTCGGAAACGAGCCTGAAGAGAATAATATTATAATTTTTAGTATCATTTCTTAGTATTTTCTAGTTATCTTTCTTATTATCAGTTCTGTCGTATCTTGTAACCTCTTATTTTTATTATCTCTTCCATCTATATCTTTAGGTCACATGCGACGGATATCTATTATTTTAATCTTACTTTGGTTTCTTCTCCATCTACAGGTTCTTCATAATATTCTTGTGTTTCTATAAAGTCAATAATATGAGCTACAATATCCCACTTTCCACATCAAGATCTCTAAATTATATATTATTTTCAGTATCATTTTGTAAAATCCCTTTCAGGACTTCTGTAAATACACATTACAACTTTCATCTCTATAGATTATTAATAGATTTTTAATGTAGTTTTCTGTACACAATATTTATTTGGTATTTTAATAGTTTTCTTTTATTATCAAAACAACTAACTATAATATTATATTATTATTAATCATATATTATTTTATTATTTATCCATAAAAAATCTTTACCAAATAATAAGTGTACTATACTATTATTTTCTATTCCAGAATGTTACTAATATTAGAAAGATGTGATTTTATTTGGCAGTTTGTGGAGGAAGTAACATAATAATACTATTTTACCAGCACTTTCATTAACCTTTTAGATAAGATCCTCTCATGAAAAGTGTGAAAGAAAATAATAAATATAAGATTTTAAGTGGTATTTTAACAACGTCGAAGCAATAATAGACCAAAGAACTCTTAAAATAATATATAATTTGTATCTTGTAAGCTCTGTCATTCAGCTCTCAGATGTTATGTCCCAAGAAACCTATTATTTCATTAATCTTTAGTCATAACAACTCAAATTTAATATCAATTATTATCTTCATTCGCAACCACACGGGTAATGGAATGATACTATCATTTTGGAAGGCTCTGACCAGCTGTCTAACTGGAAATACAGTGAGACAGAATTTTGTAAGATAAGAGAATTTTAAAGGTAGACGGGTGCTCTTGTATTTATCTTTATGTCTAGATCATCCTTGCTTAACGCAATAAATAACATAAAAAAATGCATAATTTGTAAGTGTATTAGAGTGCCCAGTCTAACAAAAGACATTAAAATGTAGGATTTTCTCTGGCATTAATAAGCCACATAAATTTATTAGTGTCTTTCCCAGTTTAAACAGTCAATGAATGGAATGAAATTATTATTATTATGATTTTTATTAATATTCTATTTTCATTATTTCTCTCTCCACATAAAAGGCTAGAAATTCTCAGGCTTTACATATTAATTCACCAGGGTGAAACTAATTAGGTTGGCAATGACAATACACTTCATTTTCCAATCTCCGGTTTCTTCCACATCTTTGTCTGTTATAATGTTGCACTCAGACAAGGACAATAAGATTTGATAAGGTGCGTAAAATCATATATCTTGCTGGGTATCGCATTAAATAGTTATTATTCTTCGGCATGCCACTTTAAATGAGAAAACAATAATAAAATATGCATACAAATAATAAATCTTAAAAGTAAAAGTGTAAAATTTATAAAAGAGGATAACAGTATTATTATGTGATAGAAGATTTTACACTAATAAAGTAAGCGGTTTTCTGGAGAAACCTACAAAGGCAATGATATTGAAAATAAAAATAATATTTACTTCCGGTGTATTGTCTGTAACAACATACAAAGATAATAGACAGGTAACCCAATAATAAGAGATGAAAGAACTTGAGTGTATAAAGACAAATTAATATAGATTTTACTGTATATTATAAAATGTTATCAATAATATGAATGCTACATTATTTTAATATTATCTTTCTAGCACTTACAACATACCACATAACGATAATGCAAAATAATAATAAAGGTAGATGAAAATATGAATAACTTTGAAGTGTCAAATATAAAGATATACATAAAATATAAGAATATTTGGAGATACGCGATAAGATAAATAACTAACAAATATAACCATAATAGCTAATAAAATAATGTATATAGAATGTAGATAATAAATATAATAAATGATATGTATTTTATATTTATTAGTGTTTAATAAATCTCATGTCACACAACATTGACACTTTAAAAGTATTAATATAATTATTGGTATTTTTAATAAATGTTAATACTAGTTTTGCGATTACATAACATCTAAATAATGTTCTTTGTTGACAGAATGATACTAAAGAATAAGTCGAACATCCAATCATGGAAAGATATTGTCTTTCTCCACCTCCATTGACTTTAAAATATGAAATTAATAGATTCTGCTAATAAACCAAACAAAAGTTAAGAGGCAACATCAAATCGATAAGCAGGATCATTCTCCGAACACTTCTAGTCAATAAGAAATTTAGCTATATTATAATTTCTATTATTATTGGTTATATGGTGCTTTAATGGAGAAGAATCCTATGATCTCAATCCAAATCAGGAATCAGATAGACGAAAAAAATTGTAATTATGGTAGCTTACTTCCAAATCATCAATAAAATACCTGTTATTATCTTCCTATTCAGACAGGAATTAGATTTTCATAATAATATTTTAATAATAATCACTAGCAGCATTTAAAAATAATTTTTCTTTGTTATTCTATAGTGAAAGGCATAATTTGTATCATATTTTAATGTTGAAGTTACTCCTAAAAAATCTTTTCTTAGGACTTTTTCGTTTAATATGCCTTTCACCTAAAGATAGAAAAATGATGAAGAAGATAACAAAATAGAAAAATAATAGATTTTTAATTGCATTCAAGGATTACTAATCAAATAATACGAGAAGATAATATCCTGCAAGGAAAGAAATGTAGAAATTAGTAAAGATTTTACAGAATAATTAGTATTTTAATATACATTTTAAGGTGAGCCAGATGGCTTAGCTGAAGTTGATATTACTTTCTTAGGCTATTCATTTCTCATTTAGTAACAGAAGATAATATTATACTTACAATTTGCTTATATTTCCTATCTTATTTTATTCTCATATTTTATAAAGTTTAATTACTAACTTCATACCTAATACTTAACCTACGTGTATCCCCTCTATCATCCCCATATTTTATCGATTTCCAGATTATCGAAGGTGATTTTTCTGTTTTCAGTTTCTTTAGGATAATATTAATATTGTAACTTATTTGATGGTGAAAATACTAATCTCATATTATCCTATTCACGTCAAAAAGAATCCATCTGATCTAAGTTTATATCCACATAATAATATTGTGTTTAATTTCTATTCTGATTAGACGTTACACCTTTAATGAGAATGTCGAAAGAACTTAATTTTAATATTATTTCTTATTTTCTGTTATCTTTCTTATTTTCTTTTTCTGTACTTTACCCGTCTTCTGTGGAAAAGACCTAATTATTTTATTATTATCTAGGTGGTATTTCCTTTTTTTTTTATATTGTAAATATGTAAAATCTTCTATTAAATACAAATATTAATATTATTTTCTTGTCTTCTTCATATTTTTCTCTCTTCATATTTATTTATATTTTATTAATACTTTTCTATTCCTAAAGGTAAATATTGATATCTTATAACTTAAAAAGACTAACAAAAGATTAATGAAAAAGATAGATGTAGAGAATAATAAAAAATAATAGTATTTTAATAATGGCTTTTTGGAAAATTATAATACACTTAATATTTTTTTTTTAATGCATTTATTTCATTTATTATTAGACTCAAAGGCTGCTTGGCACATAATATTCATGAATTTTACTATCTTTATAGGCCCCCCCCCAAAGAAATTATATTATTATTATCTTTCAAATATCACCCTTCGCTTCTCATTAATTTTATTCTCTTTTTCAATATTCTTCTGTGATTTCTCCTCATTCATTGACCAATATATTTCTACTGTAAAATTCTCTGATTTTTAGTATCATTTTCTATCTCAAGATTTTAGTATCTTTAGTTCGTTTGCCAGTCAAGGACCTTTTCAATAACAGGAGTTTAATTCTCTTATCTTATTTGTATTCTTTGTGAGACTTGGCCAAAAACAACAGAATAGAAAATCTCATGCCTACCCCGGCCAAATATTATTATTATATTTATTTTTCTGTTTCCTTTCACCGTCCCCCTAGCTGTCAAAATGTGTATCGTTCATGTTCATTTGCTTGGTCTATTCCCCCCCCATCCCCCCCCCTAAATTATGTTCAAGTTATTTGTGTGTTACCTTAAGCTAAGAGATATTATGCCCCAAGATCTTAAGAAATCTATTATTATATTCCCAGTGTACAATCCAATTAATATCCTATAAAATCTTTGGGTCACATGATAGCCTGTTAACAGTAGATATAATCTAAACCACTGCAACTGGTAACTGAAGTCTATAAACACAAGATAAAACTATATTATCTTATGGCTGTTAATGAAAAGGATAGGCATGCAACCACTGTAACACAGTATAACTTTTACCCTCAAATAATATGAGACTGAAGGTGAACCCTGGAACCTAAAAAATTAATAATAACTTTCTAGGCCAGAGGGTGAACCAAAGATAACTACAAAATACTAATAAAATATATTATTATGTAATATATAGAAGAGAATAATAGTCTGGAGGACACAATATGTGGCAACATAATGTAGGGTCACTGATTTTATTACAACTATTGTAGGGACTTCCATTCAATAATAAGATAAATATTCATTAAACCATTCTGAAAACACATTAATAAATTGAAATAGATATGAATTGAAAATAATAAATATAAGACATTATTGGTTTCTTAGGGATAGAGATAATAATAAGAAATAGATGAAGATACAAAGATTGAAGAAATGTAGTAAAATCCCGGAATAATAAACCACAAGATTAAACAGTAGATGAAGCAGAAGCAGGTACATGGCAAATATATCTGATATTAATTCAATATTTGTATTTAAAGTTAATATCTAAATAAATGAATAGCATGCAAGTAATGTGGAATAATAAAGATGAAAATATTATTATTTGGATTATTAGTAGTTTATTATGGTATGCAAAGGCTTGTTGAAAAAATGAAAATAATAATAATAATTAAAATATCAACATTCTCATGGCCTTTCCACCTTAAAGTAATAATACAAATAACTTATTATGTGTGACTACCTTCAGCCACATACAAGTCTTATATTATTACAGTGAAATGTATCTCATAGTGCCTCTCCTTGCTAGAAATACTATTAAATAATTATTTATATTATTTGTGGGGCCCTTTAAAGACAAGTGAACACTAGTTTTATGAGAAGATAATAATTCTATAGAGACAGTAAAGAAAAATAAGATCCAATGCCCTTTAAAAATATAAATTTTGAAAATGAAAGTGGAAACAATTTTATACTATTATTTTATGCTTTTAGTCTTTGAGTAGAATGATAACCACTTCCTTAATGGCTTAGAACAGATACATGGTAGAAGACATGGAAGCAAAGATTATATTACTATTTATATTTTTATTGTCTTTGGTCCAATAGTTGGTTATTCTGTTCTCAAATGTCATAAATAATAATAATAAAGAAACACATTAGAAAATAAAGTAGAGATATAAGACATGAGAAGATGAATGCCACATTAGTATGACCAGGAAAACTGGGTTGCACACAATTATTTAAGGAATAAGTCTTTTGTAGGTTTATAAAATTAATATTAATATAATATAGTTATCTTATTCTAGTCAAATATATGCAAAGATTAATTAATTTATATCTTTCATTATCATTTCTGGGGTTGTGTAGTATCTTCTTCTTAGAGGCCCCCACAATGAATGAAAGATATTAATATTACAGGGTTACTATATGAGAGACTTAATAATATAATATTATATACATCTTCTTCCAAGCCAGTGTGAATGAAAACAATAAAACACAAAAATCCAAAGAATCTTATTAACGTGAAAGCAACTGGAAAAAGACTGAAAGAAATAATAATAATTTATTGGCTTTGAATCCTTTTAATTAGGAGTTAATGCATGTATGTAGTAATAGTATTTTCTACCCTTAAAAATATAAATAATAATAAATGTAGTGAATAATGAATAAAAGATCTTTAACGTATTGGTCTATAAAAGTAATATCTAAGTACAGAGTATAAATGTAATCTTCTTTCTATGAAGATATGATATTATTAATTCCTTGGGCTACAGAAACTGCAATAATATGAATTTTAGTATTTGTATCATATCTTCTACCTCCAAATACACTTAAAAATCTAGTTTTCTTCTCATGCAGTTTAAAGGTTTGTGTCCTATAGAGGTCATTTATTACGTATCATATCACTCTATTATTGGTTTCTTTGAATCAAACTCTAGCTTTGACAGGTATTAAAAATTTATTATTTATATATTCTTTTATCTTTTCCATTATCCAGTTGAAGGAGTTACACATTGACAATTTAAGTTGAAAATCCTTTTTGTTTTGAAGGAATGAAAATTTTATGAAAGGTTAATATGATTTTATAATAACTGTCCACCTAATAAGTACTCTAAGAAATAAATATTAACTTTTAATGTCATATCCATTTCTATTTCTTAAAAGTCAATATCTGAGAGACTGGTAATTCCATAGGGTCTTCTAACACAATCAGAATGGGAGGTATTTGAATCTTTACTCTTTGGGATACGTTTTTTTTTTGAATCCTTTCAAGTTAATTCTTTCTTTGTATGAGTCTTGTTTTCAATCATAGAAACGCCTATAAATATAGTATTTTATTATTCTATTTCTCTCTTCATGGCGTTTCTAAAGATTAAAACCATAAGATAATAGTATTTCCTTTAAAAATAATATTAGTGTAACAGAAGCATTTGTTCTATAAATTAAATATTATAATTATTTATTTTATTTATTACAGGCAATGCACCTGATAAGTGAAAATAGTGTTTTGGAAGAGAAAAGTTTATTCTGAAAATATATTATTAAGTTTATAATTGACACTCATGACTAAACAAGAAACACATAATAAATATATATTGTGCTTAGGCCCTCAGAATGATAGGAAGAGTATTAATTGTTGGTTTTGTACGGCTATGTATCAAATATAATATTATCTTATGATAGATGTTATAATGGTAAAATCTTTCCACTAAATAAACTTCAATAATAATAATTTAAATTTTATGAGATA
The DNA here is from genome assembly GCF_052425735.1 of Oculina patagonica. NCBI lineage: Eukaryota > Metazoa > Cnidaria > Anthozoa > Scleractinia > Oculinidae > Oculina > Oculina patagonica. The sequence continues at coordinate 65,415 of NW_027558145.1, forward strand.
TTATTGGTAATACTAATATTTAAAATAATAATAATAAAAACTAATAGCAAAAGTAGTAGTGCAAATGCAATAATAAAATATTCTGCAAGCAATAAGAAGAATTAATAAAATAAATAATAACATGCAATGGTACTTTAATCTTGGAATAGATGGGAAAGTTTATTATTCTGATCCAATAAATGACAGGGAATTCAGGAGAGAAGAATCTGAAAGAACAAGTTTCTTCTTGGCCTGCTGTCATCCCAAAATGCATTGAAAAAGACAGAAAAATACCAATAAATATTAAATGTAAATGATGGGCTACATGAAGAGGACAAGTAATAAATTCTTGGAAATAACAATCTTTCTCCATTCAAGATTATTCCAGATAGCAATTATATTCTAAAAGAAAGAACAAAATAAAATGTCCCAACATAATATGTAATCAAAATGCTGCACCATTTCAAAAATTATTCCTGTTACCAATAAACATTAATAAAGAAATGTGGAAGGAAAGACACAGAAATAATTAAAATTATATAATAATGGTGGATATATGTAAAAAGCAATTAAGATTTTGTACCCGGAAGATAATAAATACCTTCCTGTAAAAATAACTATGTCACTTTCTAAATACAATGCCCATATGATGTCCCAAACAAGACATAAGAAGAAGAAACAGATGACCATAACAAGATCATTGATTAACTGTAAATCCAGAAATATTATGAAGTGTCCAAATGCAGAATATTAATATGTAAACTTCTGGATAAAAAAACAAAACCGTGATAGAATAGGATCTCCCTCCAAAATGTGATCAAAGAAAGTGTATTAAATGAAGATACTACATCATAAAAGAAGTGTACCAGATTGGTAAATGACAATAAAAGCATGAAAATCCAAGAAAGCCCAAAATAGTGGGATAGAAAATAATATCAGATAATAAAATCTCAGAAAATATGTGAAAAAGTTAAGAGATGTAAGACATGAGATATACCAGAGAAAATAATCCAAATATAAGATTTCCTGTACTTGAAGGTGATAAAGTCATGAAAGAAGTGGATAATGGTGAGTGAAACGTCTCCACCCTGTATACAAGATCGTTAGAAAAGATATGAAGGAAAGAATTAAGATAAATATTGACTCTAAATTTTATACCCTTTCTGGAAACCCTTGAAAAACTGTTCATTTTATACACCAAACAAACCAGGCATTGCTAAAGAAAATCATAAAGCATGCAATGTAATGCTATATTATAAATTCCTGGTTTCATTGAGATATCTATTTCCTGAGTATAATTCTATTCTTGGAACTGATATTAATAATAATAATTCCAAGATAGTCAGATAATAAATAATAATTCTAAACTATGATTACAATTTTTAACTAGTGAATGAAATAGTTTACCACGCCCAGCTGGGCAATGCTACAAGTAATAAATATTATAATCTGATAATATATTTTTTAAGTTATTTCATTTATTATATAATTATTGTAACAGAATAATTTATTATTTAAGTTTTTATTATTAATCTGTTAGGACAGCTACCACCAGATCTTCTTGGCTATCCTAAAGAATCAATAATAATGAAAAGTCACAAATCAATTATAATATGACTTATAAATTGACCAATGGATATGACAGAGAATGCTCAAAATCTAGTTTTATTAGTGCAAAGAAATCCAAAAACTCGGTATAACACGTAAGCTGTGAAGTACACATAAAATATAATAATATTCTTTCCTGAAATTATATTATTAATAAGATTTCAATAATACTCTGTTCTCAGGCTTTTGTAAGCTATTCAACGGAAATTTACTAAATTAATAGAATAATATATTAATTGTACGTAGCACTTGGGGAAAAATAAATAATAAGTGTAATATTCCCAAGTATACAAATATTAATAAATAATAATAATAATTACAAATAAAGCCTTAATATTAATAGAGAAAGACATTAAAAATATTTAATATTATCATTTCATACAGATTAATATTGAGGAATACAAAGAATGAGAATGAACAATATTATTTTATTGGTAACATCTAATATAGATCCCTTCATTTATGCTTACATTCTACCTTCAATCTTTATTATGTGAATACTTCTCTATTTTCATTGGATTTTGTAAGTCATCTTAATGAAGATACAAATAATTAAAATATTAAATTCTATCAAAGAATACAAGCTGACTGTGCTCTCCAATATTAAAATGAGTGCATTGGCTGCTCATAATAAAATGAAAACAGAATACAAATGTATATATTCTTGTGTGACTGTAAGTGTGTGGTGTTTAAAGACATGAATATTAAGATAAATATAAGGAATTAAGATGAAACTAATAAGATTATAATATTAATAGAATGACACGACCCTACAATTATAGAATTAAAATATAAATATAAGCACAGAGGTAAAATAGAAAGAAATATACATACTTTATGGAAATTTTATAACATCATTAAATTATACTTGATATGGACGGTTAACAGGATAATAATTCTTTAATAGAATAATAAAGTTAGAGTGATTTTACAGTTGATCATTTATGAAAGAGATTTAATATTAAAAAAATATCCTACTAAAATGGAAATTAATAAACACAATAATATTGACTTTGCATGAGCTAGATAATGAGAGATGAAAAAAAATATAATAAATATTTAGTTTTTGGTTATAAAATTAAATATCATGTTTATATAACTTCAACCTGAAGAAACTGATTTCATTCAAAGACAGTATTAATAAAATAATAATAGAAAAATCTTAATAATATATATACAAATTATGCTGGAAATCTATTAAAACCAACAATTAATATAATATTTTATCCGCAAGAAGAAGAATGAAGTGAATTCTATTAATATTAGGACTTCAAGCATGAATCTAAGGTGAAACGACAATAAAGTTGTTATGATTTTATTATTAAAGGATTTTACACATTAAAAGTTCTAGGAAATTAATAATTCTCTGATTACAGGCTTGACAACATACTATTATTATAAAATTATTAGATTAAGCCAAATAATATAATGATAATATTAAAAGCCTATAGAATGAATATAAGAATAATAAGAAATTACAATAATATAAATAAAGTAAGCTATTAAATATATGACTTTATAGAAACATAAGAAAGATATTGAAAGACTTATTAAAATACATATAAAATAACAATAAAATAAAAGTATAATATCTTCTTTGTAACGGATAAATGAAATAACTTTAAAATACTATTATAATATTATTATTGTGAATGGAAGTGCTATTAATATAATCTTTTCTTAGGTCTTTTGTAACCATTAAATCTAGGTGTTCACGTCCGTAAGCTATAATAATAAAATAAAAAAACATAATATTAGTGATCATTTCATTCTAAAATATAATATTATTATCTGGATTAACAGACTAAACAATATACCATAGTCAAAAGTTTATTTTATTATCTGATTCATAACTCAAATCATGCTAATGCTATTCTTATCAGTAGAAATAATATCAGATAACAAACAAAAGCGGCTGTGGCATCCCCATTACTTCTCAATATATACTTTGGAGGATACTGTGGGTCAAATCAGAGTGCAGTGAGAAGTTCTCACGCCTCTTGCGATTTAGATATAGGATAACCTTTGATGATAAAACCCTGTTCAAAAGATGACTAAAAATCAGAAATAAAAACTATTAAAATACATATTAAACTATAGAAATAATGGATTCTTATGTGAATAGAAGTAACTGATAATAAAATAATATTAATATCATAAAGTAACCTCCAAATAAAAAATGAAAAATTATTAATTACTTTTGGAGGTTACAATAATGCATAATAATAAAATATGATACAATTACAGGATTAACAATCAAGATTTATGAAAACTATAAATTATTTAACTTCCATGCATAAAAATTATTAAAATACACATAAAGAGAGATAATAAAAATAAAATAAGAAATGATATTAATTTTAAAGTATTTTACATTGAGAGAAATGAGACTCGCTTCCCGCAAGTATCACGCATAATCATACTTAGGTTTACTTGAAATATATAATAATAATAATAATATTTTCTAGCATTTAATTCCATTCTATACTCTCATCATCTCAGGCTAGTCCATCAATATTCAATTCACTGAAAGCCACTGGAACGATAAAGCTATTATTAATAAGAAAATACTATTAAAATAAATTATATTATTAAGCTTCTACTTCGACAGCATTCACTTCTATATTCAAAAAAATTCATTATATTTTATAGATTCCCGTGGCCTTATATCACCTTACAGCTTTATTATTGTATTTCTTCTCCACTTAAAGGGTTATTATATTTAAAATTTATACACTTATTTTATGCATATTATATTTTTTCATATCTACCTTCTTCCCACCATAGCCCTCCTCTCCTCCCTCTCCTCAGATATAAATTATAGAATATTATTATTTTATCAGCTCTTATTAGTATCTTGTCCCCATTTTGTAAAATTCATATAAAATCAATAGAATTCTTTCCTTAACCACATAATAACTGATACAAGGGTAAACCCAGCACAGAATCTTCTCACATAACGGTTTTGGTGATATTATCTTTCTAGTAGGATCTCTTAACCACACTAAATAATATAATAATATTTTCCTTGTCTTTTTTATTTGAGACAGCCCTTCCTTCGCTGGCAAGGAGTTTTTTTAAGTGCTTTTCTGTTCATGTTAAAATCCAGGATTTTAATAGTTTTCTTCTGATTATGTAGATTGGTTACTTATTCTAATCCATTTCTTCATCCATAAGAAATCTATTAATCTTCTGTTATTATTGGTATTTGCTAGTTATTTGTTCTATCTGTGGGAGTTCTTCGCTAAAATCTTAATAAGCCCCCAATATCAATTATTTTCATCTTTAATGTGTGGCTCCACCTTCAGGGTGTGTACTACAAGAGTATTAGGGCATAATATTATTGTTGTCTTAAGAATGAACGAAAGCATTAATAAAATACTTTTATCTTTATGGACATATGCAAGGACTGGCAAATATATCCTAAAATTATGAATGTACCAAGAAAAATAATAATGGCTTGCACTTCTTATAATAATATTATATTATTTTATCATTTTCCATATCTTCTTTGTGCGTCATATTAATATAATATTATTTTATTTATTATCTCATTTATGCAAGCTTGGTTTCAAGTCACATGTGTATGATTGTAAAATTCTCTGTTCCATTCTAAGTACTTTCTATAGTTTTTATTAGTGTCAGAGGGCAACTACCAAAACTAACTAACTTTATTATTCTATAACAGGTAACCTCAAATATGGATAATATAACAGAATAACTGAATGTATATTATTTGGAGGTTACACTTAATAAATTCAGGAAAATATTATTTATTGTCTTCATCAACACTTTATTGACCAAAAGTATAAATTCATTTGTTATCCTACTAGATGATATTCATGAAAATATTAATTATTTTCTCCATTGCTCGCTCAAGCTGAAACTATATAAATAATTAATATATTATTATTGCTCTCATTGCTGCTCATCACCTATTTCATCTATATCTTCACCATCAATTTCAATGGGCTTTAATCAAGCTTGATTCCGGTTTCTAAGTAAGTCCGAAGTTCAATAAAAACAAATACTATTATTATTCTTATTATCGGTACCATCAACATCACTGTAACACCTTGTCCCAATCTACTGTAAAATTCTTTCATTGTACTTCTCCTATTTCGGTATCTAACTGAATGCTATAATAGGTTAAAATATTTATATCTTCTGTATCTTTAAGTATATTATTATCGTCTTTTCTTAATTTCTCTCCTTACGGATATAGATATTAACTGAGACCTATTCATATTAACCGTTTGTACTTCATTAACCTTTTCAGAATCTTTTGAAACCGTGGACATTTATAAAAGGTTAAATTAGTATCGGATAACTAAGAAAATCTATATTATTATAAAAGTCGCACTCGCAATTTCTTAAAATAATTTTGAATTTAGAAAATAAATGTTATGCTACGTTAGCATTGTTGAAGATATGACAGAATAATTCTATGATAACTTCAGCCTCCTGCATGTATTTATCACGCTTGACCATAACTTATGCTCTCGCGGGCCCCTCATAATAGGAGTAATAGTTACTATTATTTCTAACCTCTATTTTATAGTCAAATTAGTTGACTTAGTTTCTACATTGTTCTAATAACATCTTCAGATCATGTACTGGATCGTACCGTATTTCTCAACTCTAGATGCCGCCACACACGTAGGTTAACTGTCTACCACTTTCATTCAACATGAGCGTTGCTACTGATAATATCGCTTATGGGATTCTAGTGAGATACCCTACAAAAGAATGATAGAAATGATACTAATTAAAAATGCGACCTTCGGCCTATAAGTTACAATATTAAAAAGTGTGGACTTGTAACCAATAAAATACTGATAAAATATATATAAAAATAATAAAATAGTATGTTACATGAGGAGAGATAGCCAATTAACCCGAAATCGATGTAACTTCCATAAAAATAATAATAGCTTAAGGAAATATAAATAGCTTCATTCACACCAGCGGTAACCGTCATATCAGGTCCTCCATTCCACCTTAAAATCTACTTTAAAAATCATATATTATTTCCTCATATTTCTGAGCATTCTTTCCTAACTTTATTATAGAAATATATATGTGACTCTCAAAATCCTAGATTAATAAGTTATGATCATTAACCTTAGACTTTATAGACCTGAGGACTTATCATGAAACGATAATAAAAATAAAATACAATATTATCATGTCATTCCATGGCAAGAATAATACTAATAATAATACTAATATATAGAAGCTCATTACGACCGAAAGAGGATCAAGATAATAATCTGTTACAAAGTCAATAATATGAATCCAAAGTAGACTCAGGAAGAACAGAAATCGATTGAAAGTAGAAAATCTATAATAAACAATAAAATATGAATATAATAACTAACTTTCCTAAAATGAGAGATATGATATGATTACAAAATGACTAAAACTATTAAAAATATAAATAATATAATATTATCCCAGCAAATGAATGAAAAGAAGATTAAAAGATAGAAATAATATTATTTGTTTGCTGGGATATCCTAATAAAAGATGAAATATTATAAAATAATAAGATTAAAGATATAAATAATAGATTTTATGGCTTAGAAGATACCAATATAATATTATTGTATTTTAACCTTCATATCAACTACAAGATCAATAAGATTCTATTTCACTTTTAAACGTATAGGCGAGATACTAATGTTATCTGATTTTAAGTTATATTAGCCCTTCTACCCAAGACGCTTCCATACAAGAATATGATAACAAAAGTATAAATAAAATGAAGAAGATTTACATTCATAAGTATTATTATTATAATTAAAGATTAAAAACCAATTATAAAATGTATTATTATGCATAAACGATTAGATACAATATCAATAATATAAATATAGTGTTTTCTAGATACATGAGTTAATAATATGACTAAAGACCATGAACTTACCAATCAGGTGCTATATTATAATATATATTTTAATTATTGACAAAATACCGAGAAAGTGGATATCTACAAAAACATATAAAATAATAATATAATAACAATAAGAAAGATAGTACACTAGAAATAAAGAAAACAATATAATAATAATTTTTATAATATTTTACAATAATAATAATGGAGTAGTTTAGTTAGAATAATATCAGATACTTATTATTTATAGAAAGTAAGGAAAATAATAATAATACTAAAAATATATAAATAGAATGCTATAAAGATAGAAATAATACTAAATAATAATTGATAATCTTAAAAAGTGATAGAAAAATAATATAATTTATAGATTACGCCCTCCACTACTAAAATAATAATATAATTATAATTTACTAATAATAATAGAATATATATATTAAAATAAAAATATATAAATATAATATATATTAGAAGCTTACCAAAATACTTTATTTTATTTCTTATTTATTACTTCTCATCACCTCCTAAAATTAATAATAATAATAATATTCTTGATCATAAATGAAAGTGACGCAATAATACTCACTACTGTAATAGCTAAGATAATAATATAATAATAATAAAATTATAATTATCTTTACAGTAATGGGAGCACAATAAATAAATAAAAGATAAATAAATATAATAGAGATATGAAATAGAATAATAAAATAATAATAAATTAATAAAGAATAAATTAAGATAATAAAGTATTTCAGACATTTAAATAATGAAAACATAAATAAAAATACTAATATAATCAATAAATAAGATAAAAAATTAAATAATAGCACGTATATCGTCCACCATTCAATAAAGAAGATATAGAAAATTGCAATTAATCAGTAATTACCAGTGGAAATTTTAGAAGATTTTACAAAATGACAATATCTTAAACTTAAAGTTTAGAAAGCTATTATTGATGACAAATATATTCAACATATTATTATTTTACTTAAGTAATTCCAGTCAGGGACGCTTTCCTCTTTAGAATCAATTCCAAAATTATCCAACAATGAAAATAATACTTAATATTTAATATATAATCTTTGCAATAAAAAGTTAAATAATATAATTTAATATTATAATGTTCATTTTGGAAGATACAATAATATAAAGTTGTTATTCTAAAAAAAAGCATCACATAAACATAATATTACTTTAAATAAAATAGAATCATCGTTACCAGTATACAAGAATGGAAAAGTAGGGTATTAATAATAATAATATAATTAAAATCGAGATAGAATCGTTCATGAAGATAATAAGCCTTAAGATGAGGGGGGGGTGGCAAGTAAAATATTATAAGATTGTAGCTTTCAGGGCATAATAATAGAAATGAAAGTAAAGAAAATAATTATTATAATATCCACATAAAGAAAATGATGGTTCAGCAATAGAAATAACTGATAGAAATAATCAATCCTAAAATCAAATGAAAGCACAGAAAGCTATTAAAGTATAATATCAATAATATTTGACTGAAAAATGTCGTTAACGAATATTTTATCAGTAATTGTCTAATGCTTCAGGGCTTACGTAATGATAACTGACAAATCAATTAAATTTATGACAATTTCCAGGGGCTAAGTATTATGTATTTAAAGCTTGTGGGGTGTGGTGTAAAAAGCCATTAAAATACTAATAAAATCCTAAATACTATGCATAATATTAAACCACTTATAAAACTATAATGTCAGTCCCTTGCTCTCTCTATCCTCACGTACTGGTCAACCTGCAATATCATGTTTATAGGCCAAGAAATACAAACATAATGGTTTCTATCATATAGTACAAAGAATGCCCTCTCAAGCCAATTATAAATCAAATAATATAATAACTTTTCTATATAGTTGTCTTTATGAAATTGTAAATTACACTTTATTCTAAATGTATGTATTGGCACAATTGCATAAAATCATGCTAAGTGCTTTAATCTGTATTTGCTAGTTACAATCTAATACTTCGTATGCTGTGGCATGCAATAGAAAAGTTAACTATACTTCTTTGGAACTTTCAATAATAAACACCTGACTAATAAAATGATCAATAATTTCTATCTTCACAGGGCTGTTATCTTGAATTATACATAATATTAATTCTTCTGTAAAATAATCTTCTGTGAATGGTAGCTTAATCAAAGAGTAATTTGTGGATTTACAGTAATTTTGTTGACTTGAATGAAATATCTGAATTAATAGTGTAATTTCTTGTAGTTTTTATTAATGAATTCTTCTATCAAGCCGCAGGCAGTGTAAATACCAATAATTTTAATATCTTATTTTCTTCTTTTGCCTCATGTATCAAATAAATTCTGAGTGGCTTTATCCCAAAGATCTGTTAATTGAGATATTATGTTTATATTAATAGGCTCTTATGAAGGGCCAATGGACGTGAAATATTAAAATATAATTATAGTATTTAGATAATACTTAATAATATTAATAAATTGTACCTTCACTCAAGTAGTAATATTATTATTTAAGATAATACATTATAACTTCAGATAATAAATCTAGAAGATACTTATAATATTATTAATGTGTATCTTAATCGCATAATTTATTATCTTCATTGAAACTATTAATTTTACGTAAAATATTAAATATTATAATGAAAGCATACATAATAGATTAATGTATAATTAATCATGATGTACACGATAATTAATTAAATGCTACTAATATTATATTTATTATCTTCTCAATCAAGAGATACAATTCATGCAGGTACTTGTAATAATAACCATATAATTTGTATTTAGTAACCTCTAGATTGACGATAGGAAACTGTAATTAAAAATATAAGGATTTTACAGTGGTAGCAGTTAACAAAAGTATGAACAAAATAAAAAGTAGATTCACATAATAAAACTATGATGTCCCAAGCAAGTGATTATTTTATTCCCCAAGACTGGTAATAACGTAAACATTAATTCTATTATTAATATTTTATTCATTCATTATCTTCCAATAAGTATCATTGTATTATTATCTGGATTATTGTTGTTATCATTTCATTGATTAATATGTTGCTATCTGTAAAATCACATTAGAAGTAAAAATATTAAGTATTTAGTATTCTCTCGTATTTTCTAGTGTCTTTTCCGTGATCTTAGGACAATAAAACTCTGATTTCATTATCTATACAAAGAATGCAAATTATTATTGTCATACCATTATCTCATATTTTTATTAAATATATTTTATTTATTATGTTCAGGTCTTTTGAAAGATGTGGAATAGTTACTCCCTCAATGCCAGAAAGTTGGGCACCCTTGGTAAGGCATCCGTCCACACCCACCATTTACAAGGATAAATCTACATAAGATCCATTTTGCGTTTATCTTTCACCTCTCGTTACAGGACATTAGGTAATATCAGTTACTCATTTAATAATTATCTGATTTATGTCGAGTACTGTTCCAGGTCTTCCACCCATTCAAGGACACAGGACTCATTCTGACCATCACCTCTCACTCTATCCGTCTCTAGGGATATCTGTTAGTGCAATGGTAGCAACAGGATATGGGAGAATGACAAAGTCATGACTGGTTGTGATTTCCTATTTCTAGCATGTAACAAGTATCTTGTCTTCATGATTTTCTTATCTGAAAATATCTGTATCTTCAATCTCATCTTATTATCAACAGTATCTTTCATTCATGCAACTGTATATTCATGTCTTCTATTATTCTATTATTATCAGCAGTATCTTCTTGTCATCCCTTTATCTTCTGGTATCCAATTGTCATCTATTATTCATGTCTATTTATCTGTATCTTTCTGTATATCTTGTAGTCATTTATCTGTATCTCAAGAATTCTATCTCATCATTCGTATCTCTCACTACCATCTACAGGATTCTCATATCCTAACCACCAAGATTCAGATTATTTATTATTCTTATCATATCCGTTTGCAGATTCCTGAGAATATTTTGATTATGAATGAAATAATCCTGTCATAGAAGGGGGTACAGTTGGAATGAAGGTGAGAGTGCTAAAGGTTAAGGAAATTAATGTCATGACACAAATAGTAGATTGTAGGCCCATAAGATATCGTTCAAGAAGAAATAAGAAAAGTAAATAATATTAATATAATCATAAAATCATAATAATATTTTATTTATAATCTTTCCAAGAACCAATTAATAATGTGATAGAAAAATAAACATAAAATAATATAAAATATAATTAACCTTTCGTTGCAGGTAAACTTTAGATTATAAAATTATCAGTTACATATTATTCATATTCTTTTATAATTTAAACGCTTTATTAATAAATTTAATATCTTTTCATTTTTAAATAGCTTACAGTTACAGTTGGGAAGATAGTAATTGGCGTAACCTCCATAGAATAGTTTTATCACGTTGATGGGGAAGGTTAGGCAGTGAGTTAAGAATCTGGAGCTTGAAGTGAGGCTGAATGGCCATGAATCCTGATTCCGGCTGTAGCTGCAGGCTATTGAAAAGGCGAATGATGTCCAGACCAGGCATTAACAGTCATTAGGTTGGCAGGGGCCCCGGCTAATAGCTCATAAATTATCGATAGATTATTATTATTCATCATTTGAGGCCCCTAAATGCGCTATTATTTTGTGATTTTATTCGCAAAACGCGGCGCGGGAGGCGTGTGAGGCGGAGATATATTAAAAATGTATTGGTATTTTCAAATTATTTTCATAGATTACAGTGTATTAAAATGACTCCAAGGCGAAAGTTAATTACATTCCATATATGCATCTGGCTGCCGCGCTATCTTCCATAAACTCTAAGTCATTCATCTTCTGAGCCGCCAGGCGAATACAATAAATTAATATATTATTCCACCCTTGAGAGCTTTTTATTATTAATTTTATTGTCTATTTTCACAGCTCTCGCATTACAATGATAATAATAATAATATATTGTGATCTTCTCTCGCGTTACGCGTGGGTGCGGGGGTGCCAGAGAATAAATTGTTAGAGTTATATATTTTATAATCATTCCCTTGGCCATGATAGTATTAGTATGCTAATATATTATTATTTTATAGGTATGGCATGGCGCGATAATGCCTTGTACGAGATAATATACTATTTTTACTTTCATATCTCTCTAAGGACTTTCATAGATCTTTCAATTAATTTATCTGGTGATTTGCTTTTTAATATTATGCTATTATTATTGAAAATCTTGATGACTATATTTGGAATGTGTATAGTTTATATGCCGCTTTCCCCAAGCGCATAATGATGATATTAATATATTTGTATTTCTCTCTCTCTATCTTCCATCTTCCAGTCATATTTCAGTTCTTAATTATCTAAGAAAGTATACTATTATTATATTATTTTATGAGATATCTCTTTCCTTAGGCTCTCATAAATGGCATACTTGGCTTGAAATAATCCATATTCTCGTATGATATATAATTTAGCTAGACTAACCGTTTATGACGTAGTGTTTCATTCTTTAGTGATCGGGTATGGTGCATTAGAACTACAGAAATGCAGGATGATAATCTATTCTATTGTAAACTAATATGTACTCATCATTATATGTAATAAAATGGTAAATGCCGGCTCTTCCGAAATATCCTGTAAATGAAAGTATTATGTGCAGAATTAAATAGTATTTTAATTAATTTCTTCTCATCATATATAGCTGAATATTAATATATAAATACATTATTGTTTTATCATTATTTTATGCGGCCCCAGACATCAATAAATGCAATCAAATATTAAGTTATCTTAGGTTATCAAGCTCTAAAAGCTGAAATGAATATTAGTATAATATATATTTCACAGAAATAAGAGTAAATAATATTATTTCATTAATCATTCTACCACATATAGCGAGTAAATGAATGAAATTAATAAATATTTACAGAGGGGGTATAAATATTTAAACGTTTACACGAGAAGGCATGGAAATAAAATAATATAAGCTATTAAACTATAAGGAATGAAATAATAAAGTAATATAATAATAATAAAGTATATGTAAATACATTATATATTTAAAATATTTTACAAGATGTAGCATTATAAAATAGAAAATGAAGACGAGATACTAATAAAAATATGAATAAGTAATAGTATAATACTGTACTTGATACATAATATAGCAAAATACCCGCGAGGTAACAATACTAACAATATTTTCAGGAGTATTTTAATGAAGGAAAAGATAATCAGAATAATAATAATGGATGTAAGTGCACTATAGCCGAAAAGTCCTAGAAATCATCATCTCCTACTTAAAAAAATGACGTAAACACAATCTTCGTTAAATGTGAAGTAATGGCATCTCTGAGAAAAGCTGCCGGACATACCTCTTCTTAAGCCCGTCGAGATAGGAAGATTATAGATTAATAGAAATAATAGTAACTGACATAAAAACAGTATTCATATTATTTAGTTTGTTTAGGGGGTTGCTAGTATCATGCTCCGTATTACATGAACAATGAAGTCGCGGCACAGCTTAAATGAATAATGCCCATTTTATTAGTATCTTTACAATCTACATATCTCCATGTCTATCTTCATTTATGCTGGGCGAGTAAAAATACTATATTTTAAATATTAAATTTCTATCATCAAACATAAATTATCATATTATCATATCCCGTCAAAAAAAGGATAATAACAACATAAATAAAAACCAAAGTGAATTGGAAATGGAATAATATTAATAACTTTTAGGCGATAGCATGATAGCAATTTATAGAATAGAAAGTTAAAATATAGTGAAGAATGTACCATGGGAAAAGTTAGTTGAAATATTATATTATAACACTGGAGAGTGCGCTGGGTGGGGTTTGTATAAATATTATATATATTACTTTTTAATATTATATTATCTTATTAACCATTGAATGAAAGATCTAAGTTTTATTATATGAGACCTATATGACCTTAAGGCATAACTTAGAAATCCTAGAATATTAACTTATTACCCACTAATAAAATAATAAAACACAGCATATATCATCATTTACATTATTAGTTTATTAGCGTGCCTATTATTTCTATAATATAATAACTAAATTAATTAATTAAGAAATCTCCACAATAATATTATATTTATTTCTATAGCTCTTTTCATTTATCATTATAGTTTTTATAATCTCAATTATTCTTCTGTAAAATCCTTTTCATCTTCATTTTGTAGGATTTATATTCATTACTTTTCTATTCTATATCCTACAATCATTATCTTATTGGTTTATCTTTAATTCATAATAATATATATCTTATACTATTCTAATGTATTGGAATTAACCATTAATCTCCATTATTCAGCTACGCAATATATTACAGGAAATAATTATAATATATTAATAATAAGTTACTATTATTTCACCTTTAATAGAATATCCTAATAAAATAGTAAGTTACTCTATGTATTATTAAAATCATAGAAAGTCATTAATTTGTAAGTGTAAAATCTCCTTATTTTTTACCTTCCTTTTCCTCTAGTTAGAATCTAATAAGTCATTTGTGATAGAATATTAAAGTTAATAGTATTTTATGCATATCATATCCAATCCAACAATATAATTTATTAATATTATTATTATATCCGTGTACACTCATTTGCATAATTATTTATTGGAAGTTAATAGGCCTTTCAGTCGCATCAGCGTACCATATGTGTTCGTCACATCAGGGGCTTTAAATGTGTATTTTATTATCTATTTTAAGGTAAGTTGTCATACTCTTTTGTTAGATATTCTATTAATATTTATTTTATCTTTCTATATCCTAATAATTACATTCAGTACAATAGATGGTTTACTATCAGTATCCGTAAGTCAAATATAGAGAATACCAATAATTTTCTATTATATAGTATTTTATAGTGTGTTGAAGCGGAAAGATGATATTTGTATTTTCTATTCCTGAGGCCTAAAACCTATCATAAAATAATATATAATTTATGAGTCACTATTAGTATCGAAGCATATAATCGATATTCATTATTTTCAATCTTATGGTCTTATTTTGGATACTGTTTATAAAAGATATTATGCTACAGAAGGTAATAATTACATATTCTCTTTTATCTCTCATCTCTAATTCCAAAGGTGACACACTTTTATAAAATATATAATATTATTAAGTTATTATTTCATTCATCTTTTATTATAGTATTTTATTGATTAGAAGCTTGGAAACGGGGCGTGAAGTGAATAATCCACCTTAACACACAATGAATAAGAACACTGGGGGAGTGTGAGGAATAATAAATAAAATATCTGATATTATCATATTGTATCTTCCAGGTATGTATCTGGGGCAATAATCACTTGATATGAACATCTGACTAAAGAAGCTGTTGGCGAAGAATAAGTTGGAATGAAAGGTAGAAATGTAGTCATCTTCTAGGACCTATAAAAATCTAAAACTTCAATAAAAACATAATGAAATGAGAATACTCCAGATATAGATTATGGACGATGATGTTATGTCACCATCTAAATATAGTATGTGGATACAGATGTTATGTGTGTATCCTAAAGACAATATTTCTTTAAAAGCTATGAAATTAATATCATCTTCTGCACATGAAGACAAGCAGCATTATTGAAAGGCATAATAATATTGTGCTTCTATTCAATTACTTATTTTCTGCATCCATTGCTACTTCCAATCAATAATCTGTACCGTCAGTATAAAGAAATATGTAAACTTGTGGGTGGTTTTAGTAATTTTGGTGAAGAAGATTTTGAAAAGAAAGTCGGAGTATTGATGTTATTAGGATAAATGTTTGCGAGGGCGGTGAATGGGATAATTTAATAATATTTTAACAATTTAGTGAGATAGTGCTCATGACTCACTCAAACATAATACTCTATCGAAATATTTTTGGAATTCTCCTTCTGTGAGAATGAGAGTGAAAAATTAATACATTATTAATGCAGGGTTATTGTTAGTGGAAAATCAATAAACAAATATTTATATCATTCATATTTTATATCTATTTAAATTACTCTGAGCTATAATAAATCTAACAGATTGAAGCGTTCATCATGTTAATTCAACTCTAGATCCAGGATGTGATCGGTACATGTAAACCATAACTTGATTTTATATCCTTACGACATCTATCATTCTATCGAGTGTGCATAAGGCTCTGTCATCTATCCGCACTCCTAATGCCCTAATCCCCGGCAGAAGAAAGAAGAAAAGTTGGACCTTGCGACCCAGCAGTTGAACTCAGAAATATTCGCCAGTACACAGTCGGCTTCCTTTTCGCTTCAACAAGCCATAACACAGCAATAATATTATTCTACATATATATTTGCTGCTCATCTATCATGGAATATACACTCCATAATAATAGTATAATATTGTGTCATACTTCTTTAAACAATTGAAAGATATAAAAAAAAAAAAAAAAAAAAAAAGAAAGCAGGACTGAGTGACATGAGCTGAGATATGGGAAAAAGAAACTGATTAATAAAATAATGTATTAAATATAATATTATTCTTTATGAGAGAATTAATTGCAAAATAAATATATAAAAATTAGATCCTATATTCACCACTGCTAAAAACATGGTAGGGGGCAAAACTTTTCAAACGGGGGGGGGGGGAAGCATAATCAGATCACAATTGTCAAAGTAGAAGACAGACAGGAAAAACAAATAAAAATTTTACAGAAAATAAATTAAAATACATATTATCCCCCTACTCTTTTCCATACTTCAATTTGCTTGCATCTACTAAAAAAAACAAATTAATACAATGAACACAAGAAATAATTTATAATAAATACTGCTCAAATTCAAAACGATAAAAAAATGAATGAAATAACCTTAGAATATAAATGTATCTCCTTAGACCACTTTGGGGGGGCTGCACTGGATCTAACTGAAAATAATAGTGTCTTTGGTAACTGTAAGGAACCTATAGTGTAATCATATCATCCGTAATCTGGGGCTACAAGTATGATAAGAATATTAGCTAAAAATAATTTGTTATTGTGACATCTCGGGGCCCCTTCCTATACAGATGATGCAAACCTTTAGGTCTGATGATGAAATTACGGCATAGAGAGACAGATGAGCGCAGAAACACCTAGTGGAAAAAAAATGAAGAATATTGGGGAAATGAATAAAGGTAATATCTTAAAGCTTTATTATTATCTCATCATTTGAGTATCATTTTAGATTTTCAAGCATCTGAAGGTCCAGATAATTAATATAAGTAGAATGACACAAAATAAAGAATACTTAAATATTAGATGGATTTTACAAGAAGAATGATCGTCTAATAAGACCTGATATAAAAATTTAATAATATAGTAGATTTTGTTTAATGTATAAATAATAATAATAATAATTCACTGCATTTAGAATAATAAAATCTGACATCACTATAAAGGGGGAATGGGAGAAATTATTAATGAGATTTTAATACCTTAAGTGCTTCATCAAAAAGAAGTAGTATGATAGACAAAATGGGTATGTGAACATTAAAGGGATAATGTCTGTGAAATGTGTAAAAGGCAAAGATAATAAAATTTTAATCATAATACTAAAGAATAGCAGAATGAAATAATGAAAGTTATACAAAATCTTTAATAGGGCTATAGTGGCATACAATATTATATTATTATTTTAATCT
>NW_027558145.1:84058-105464 GCF_052425735.1 Oculina patagonica
AGGTCAAAACGTCACCAAAATACTATCATTATTCTTTTATCCCTCGTTTAGCAAAAAAAAAGTCAGTTGTACGTCTTGTATACCCAACGTTCTGGTTTTTACCCTATAAAATATATAGATTTACCTGTTTACCGTCGCTATCACTTTACCTTTAAGCATAAACAGTTCTCCATTTGTGTTCTTTTTTACTAGTCATATTTACTTTTTTCAATACCCCTAATGTTTGCCATTACATCCTCAAGCCACCCACGAAACACACTTACCCAAGTAAACACTGTGTAATGATTACGAGACGAACAATCAGGGTCACCCCAGCTTACAATACCCTGCACTACCCACTGGCCTGCGGTGTTCCTACACTGAAACGGCCCACCGCTGTCCCCAAAGCACCCGTGTGTTTTGGTTTTCCCAGCATCCCCTGCGCAGATCATTTTACTAGTAACTATCCAGGTTCGATTGTCAGTGTGGAGTCCACCGTTCGGAGAAGTATCCAGCTTTGCTGCGCATGCACCATTTGAAACTACAGGCATGCGTGCTTGTTGAAGGATTGGAGCTGATTCTTGTACTTCACCAAACATTTGTCCCCAGCCTGCAAAGTAACAAAGTTTTAAGGTGACAATAATAAATACTATATGGAAAGCATGAATAGGACCGTGCTGGGAGAAATATCCAGCACAGCGAGGCGAGAAGACCGAGGACTTTGACCGATGTGCTCTCGATACGGTTCCGAGCAAGCTTGGTTAATAGAGAATGAATAAACTGCACTGGGCCGCGAACAAAATGCTGCTAGTGTACGCAGGATCTATGAAAGACCTATCAGCCAACAAATGAAAAACATGAAACGTGAAACTGCAAGGCTGAACGAACTGCGTAGAAAACTTAATGCGGCAGAGGGCACACGGATTGTAACAGTTGACTAGCGTTGGCTGCACATTCTGTTCTCTGTGGCATTATACTGTACTGACGAGGACTAAAGAGTCCGAAACAGCTGTCTACAGTTATGCATTTTTGATTCTCGGATTTGTCTCTATCATGTTTCTGCCGCATTAAGTTCTCTACGCAGTTCGTTCAGCCTTGCAGTTTCACGTTTCATGGTTAATAGAGGGTCTATATATACTCTGGAGGTTTGGCGGTTTAAGCCAATTTTGATTGTCAGTTTACGGGTACATTCCTATTTATGTGGCGGTTCACGGTAAAAAAAATTATTACACGACTTTATGAGTTGTATTAACTTGCACTCCGGTTGGTTGATTTACCCTCTCAACTGGCTTGGTCGTGTAATAATTAACAACTGGGGGGTCACAACTAGCCACCGACACTTCGGTGAATAGTTGTTTTACTAAAACAGTGAGATAATATAGCCCGAAAGAATGATTTTTGACTAGTTTTTAGCCTTCAAAGATTACAATTTTTCGCGCACGTTGCTAAAAGGTGAAAAGCAAAGGATATTCGGAGTTTGAGTAGCCAATCAGCCTGCGCCAAAAGCGCTATCAATTGTTGCTGGCTCGCCTTAGCGAGACAGCACACTATTCTGGTAGTCCTGTGTGTGTTGGGTATTCTGTGTTGTGTATGCGGTTCGGAGCCAAATTTTGGATGTCAGATTTAGCGCATGCGATCTTCGATTTTGTATATTTTTATCACGTGATACGATTCATGTCATACGATTGCGTGAATTACCGTTTGTCATAGGATTGCGTGAAGAACCGTTTTTAAAAGTATACTGGGAGCTTTGTAAACTTCATTTGCTACTTGTACTATTAAACGGTTTAAGTAACCAATGTCAGAATAGTGTTGAAAACTGAATATCCTGTTTAATGCTTCTTTGTTGTTACAACCTCTGTTAACTGAAATTCACGTAATATTTACAGTAATTGCGTGAATTGCCGTTTGTCGTAGGATTGCGCAAAGTAACGTTTTTAAAAGTATTATACTGTTAACTGAAATTCGCGTCTATTTTCAGTAATGATGTTAATAAGGGAGATATGTAAACTTCAGTAATGATTTTAAGGGAGGTATGTAAACTTCATGTGCTACATTGTACTCTGTATATTTTTATGATGTCATTCCATTGCGTGAATTACCGTTCATTATAGGATTGCGTGAAGGAGCGTTTATTAAAAGTATACAGTAAGTAATTGTTTGATTTTTTGGGAGATATCATGTAAACTTCATCTACTACATTCTAGCTATGAATAGTGTTGAAAACGGAATATGCTGTTTAGTGCATTGTTAACTGAAATTTGCGCCGCATTTCAAGCAGCCCTTCGAAAGTACACTGTAGTATTATGTCATCGCGTTGCGCGCGCGTAAACTGCCGTTTGTCATAGGATTGCGTGAAGTTGCGGTTATTAAAAGAATACACTAAATAATTGTTTGATTTTTTTTGGGAGATATGTAAACGTCATCTGCTGCATTGTACTATTCTACCTATGAAGAGCTTTGAAAACGGAATGTGCTGTTTAATTCTTATTTGTTGTTAGAACCATTGTTAACCAAAATTTGCGCCAAATTTCAAGCAGTCCTACGAAAGGGAACAGCATCTTGTTATTATAGGATTGCGTGAAGTAGCGTTTATTAAAAGTATACAGTAAGCTAAGGAATTGTTTGATTGTTTTGGGAGATATCATGTAAAGTTCATCTGCTATACTATATTGTTGGGCGTGTTTTAAAGCGAAAGTTATAAGAATGTTCCCTCAAACTACTGAACAATGTTTTCAATTCTTTTTCCGACATAGAAAACGAGCGGTCCGTACGGACAGTGTAGTATTTGATACAAATGTGCTACTCAGGAAAATATTAATAACCACCCCCCCCCCCCCCCCCCACCCCAACATCCAACATCTCTTGAAATTTCGGTTAATCTTCATACTTTATTTCAAAAGTTTAATTGTGAGACCCCCTCCCCCATCAGAATTTCCAATGAACCTCTGTGGGGTCGGTACAAAGATTTTCTCGAATCGCAATAAAATATTGTTAGCAAGCAAGAAAGAAAAAAATCATGGGTTGCACTGGAATGTTAGAAGTTGTATTGTCAGTGTTCTACATAAAATGTGAACAGTTAAATACTCGTGATAATCAATCATGATCTCGCGAGGTTAGCAATAAATCGCTTCCTACCACTCGAGCTACGTAGACTCTACAAACTCCAAAATGGCCGATGAAGGGACAAATGCATCACGTGATAAATGACGCTCGCGGCAATGTATGCCCGTGAGAAATCAAGTTTTCTGCTCAAAATCAAAATTCCACGAGGACAACGAAATTCTGCTCAAGTCCCTGTAAAGGGTGAGGAACTGGAAATTTGATTTTTTTCTTCTGCTTTATTTTTATTCATGGAAGGAAAGACTCCAGAAAACATGAGAAAATGATCAACTCGTGACGGGATGTTGTTTTTATTATTAAGAATGCGTCACCCAGGCTATTAAATTACTAAGTGGTTGTAAATTTAGAAAACAATCGCTTTGACAAATAAACTTTACTCGCTACTTTTGATTTGACTCTTACTTTTAACCCGAGTTTTAAACATTCAATTCTTAGTTTTAGTCAAGTGCTTGCTGTGTTACTTTTTTTTTCGTGGCGAAAGACAAGAAAGTCTGCCAAAACACACTTTTACGGTGTACGATGAGTATCATGCGGTAAAATCTTGAAAAAATACATAAAATCTTGAAAAGTTACATGAAATCTTGAAAAAAGACATAAAATCTTGAAAAGTGACATGAAATCTTGAAAAACACGAAAAAATCGAAAACAAAGTGAAGAATCTTGAAAAACGCGAAAAAATCTTGAAAAACATGAAAAATTTTGAAAACGCGAAAAAATCTTGAAAACGCAAAAAAATCTTGAAAAACGCGAAAAAATCTTGAAAAACGCGAAAAAATCTTGAAAACGCGAAAAAATCTTTTTTTTATTTTTTTTTTTATTTATTTATTTTTTTTTTTTATTTACAAATCAATTGATACAGGTACTTACATCACTTACAGAAAAAAAGGCTACTTACAAAAAGATAACTTAAACTACTTACTTACACTACTTACATTACTAAAATACAAATATAATTGTTGAGTAGAAGAAGAAAACTAACACTATACTTACACTTAGTCTATAGAAAAAAAAAAAAAAAAAATCTTGAAAAACGCGAAAAATCTTGAAAAACATGAAAAATCTTGAAAACGTGAAAAAATCTTGAAAACGCAAAAAAATCTTGAAAAACGCGAAAAAATCTTGAAAAACGCGAAAAATCTTGAAAAACGCGAGAAAACTTGAAAAACGCCAAACAATCTTGAAAATCACGCGAAAATCTTGATATAAACGCTGGAAGCTCGAAAATTATCATGAAAAGGTCAAATGAGATCTTGATCTCACGTGATACGTGCTTGTTGAATACATGTCTGTTAGGCCAAACACGACTCCCGTTGGCCGCTTAAAGTTAACCTTCAGTCTGTTTAATTATGGATTTTACGTTCTCTAGATCTCTAGAGCTGTTTCAGTAAAAATATTAATGCCATTTTGTTTGCTTGTTCTGTGGCATGTTTAGTTAAATGTCGTTTATCAGTCCTTTAAAAGAATATTGTTGTCTCACTGTCTGGAACGTGTATCGGATCAGTAGACCTCTCGAACATAACCTGCAGAACAGGCGGTTTATTTTGCGGGTCGAGGCACGAAGTGCTAGGTTTTTATTTAGCGGGTCACGCGAGGGCAAGCGCGAAGCGCGAATGAAAAATATAAAAACCGCCTGTTCTGCAGGCTATCTCGAACAATGATTTTGTTTATCATAAGCGTGCGGTCAGCTCGCAGGATTGTGTCTTTTCAACGGATGCGAAGATCCAAGATCCGAGTCCTTTCAAGGGTAATGCAGTCTCAAAGCATTGTGAGTTATTTCAGTTTTTCAAGCTCCCCTTAGCTTGGGTGTTGAGATTTGTACAAAAACGGCAAATCGAATGATTTCAAATAATTGGACGAGACTTCAGGAGCAACTGATGAGTTCCACTGAAGAACCGAAACTCGAGTCTTTTTTTTTTTTTTTTTTTTTTGTATTTTGATATTTTTATTTAGTATTGGAAGTTTCTTACATCTTACAAAGAAAAAAAGACACAATTACTTACATACACATACAAAAAAAAAAAACTACGCGCATATTACAAGCACAAGAGACTCTTTCTAGATTACAACAAATTATTCTAAATTACCTAAAAACTTAAACTTCTTAATCTTTTGCGCAGTTTTAAAGGATTATCATACTTCAACATACTTGCCCCATTTGTTTTCATGGACAGGCCATTTGTTATTTGATTTGGCAATATTAGTTTCAAGTTGGTAAATTTTCTTAACTTGAGCCTTAAATATAATAATAGAAGGTTTTACCTTATTACATCTACACCAATATATATGTTTTTTTGCAATTAATAAAATATGGTTGGTAAACAAGTTCTTTTCATCGGTTATACCTAACATTATATCTTTAAGACTAAGGGATTTTATTTGAATATTCTGCTGGCCCATCCATTTTATAACTTCTGCCCAAAACTTCACGGTATAGTGGCAAGTTGAAAAAATATGTTCGAGAGATTCGTCTGCTTCTCCGCAAAAAGAACAGGCTGGGGATGATGTTAGTCCAGCTTTGCTTAAGAGGACATTTGTTGCAAGACATCTGTTGAGAAGTTTATATTGAAATTCCCGCGATTTTGTGTCCAAAGCAACACGATGTGGCAAAAGATAGATTTTCTTCCAATTCAGTTCATCATCATTTTTGAACAGAGTGTTGTATTTAAGTTGAGCTGTAGGTGGAGTAATGATTCTATTTCGGAGTTCCTTGTAAATAGCCTTGGATACAACTTTAGAAATTAAGACATTTTGCCCGTTTAACTGTAGCTGGGTTTGATTTTGTGTGTTGAAGGGCTCCATGTCTCTATAGTTGTACGTTCGTAGAAATCTCCGCCATTCAGCTGGAAGGGCATCAATTACACAACAAAGTTTAAATGCATCCAACGGAGAGATTCTAAGTTCCCTCAACTTATGTCTTGTAATGAGCTCGTTATTATCAGAGACCAGGTCTCCTAATCTAAGTATGCCCTTATCTACAAGTCCATGATTGTACACTGATTTCCCATTAATACATATAGCTTTATTGTTCCACAGAATGATTTTTGAAAAATCATCACCTGCGAGATTGTTTACAATATCTTGCCTTGCCGCCGAACATTCTGCAAAATATTTCAAGCATTCTTCATAGAAAGTTGGTAGTTTGACGGGCAATTTTTTTACATCAAAGTCACAACAAAGAATAAACTTGCCACCAACAGGTTTTAGATAGTGCAGTAAAATCGTTTTCCAGTTGCTGGGTTGTTTACTTGCGAGTCTTTTACAACAAAGAATTCTCTGAGTTTTTATAATTGAGTCGAGGTGTGGAGCTTTGAGTCCACCATCTTCAACCTCGCTTACAAGAGCAAGACGTTTGACTTTGTCTCTGCCTTTCCAAATAAAGTCAAAAATAATTTTATTTGCTTCCTTAACGAATTCTTTATTTAAACAAATCATACTCGCGCGGTATAAGATTACTGGGATAATGAACGTTTTAACTATTTGAATTCTACCAATAAGGGTCAAATCTCTCCACCTCCATATTTTTAACTTTTTCTTAATAGAGTCGACCAATTCATCAAAATTTAACTGTTGTTTAGTACGATTGTCGTATGTGAAATATATTCCGAGGATTTTGAGAGCTTTTTTAATCTTTACACCGTTAAAAAGGTTAAAGTCGGGGAATAATTTTATGGAGTTTCCAAGTAACATAATTTCTGATTTGTCACGATTAATGTTAAGTCCAGAGCACTCTCCAAACAATTCTAGAAGTTTGAGAAATCTTAATATAGAACTATCGTTCAGGAGAAAAGCCGTTAAATCATCTGCAAAAACCTGCAGTTTTATTTCTTCTCCATCTACCATGATTCCCTGAATGTTTTTGTTGCTTCGTATACTTATATTTAAAATCTCCAGGACAATGATGAACAGATAGGAGGAAAGTGGATCTCCTTGCCTTACACCTCGCTGTATTTCAAAGGGAGCAGTAGCAAAACCGTTGTTCATCACGCAACTTGATATATTATTGTAAAAAGTTTTAATCCATTGAATAAACGAAGGTCCGAAGCGAAAAGCAGAAAGTGTGCGAAACATAAAGTCCCTATTAACAGAATCAAATGCTTTTTTGAAGTCAACTGCAACGAGTCTTCCCTGAATCTGATATTTTTTAGTGTAATCCAAAACGTCGTCGATAGATCTTACAGCATCGCAGATAGTTCTGTCTTTGACATACGCACTTTGATTATGGTGTATGATGTTAGGAAGAACAGCTTCTAGTCTTTTTGCGATGGCTTTTGAGCCAATTTTTACGTCAACATTAATGAGCGATATAGGCCTCCAATTTGATATAACCCTTCTGTCTTTGTCTTTCTTTTCAATTAGTGTTATGATAGCTCGCTTTTGTGAGCTTGACAACTCTCCGTGATCATATGAGTAATTTAGGCTCTCCACCATCAGATTTCCGACAATGTTCCAAAATGCCACATAGAATTCTACTGTTAGGCCATCTTCGCCCGGTGATTTGTTGTTCTCAAATAATTGAAGACTTTTAAAACATTCAGCAACTGTGAATTTCCCTTCACAAATTTGAGCATCATCAGCCGTGAGTTTGGGTATTTCAGGGTTCTCAAGAAAAAAGTTGAGCGAGTCTGTTGGTGGAGTTAAAGAGTCATCTTTGTAAAGATCCGTATAGAACTTTTCAATCTCATGCATAACATTTTTTGGATCAGTGATTAAAGTGCCCTCCTTATTAAAAACCTTGCGGACGGAGCTTTTCGCCTTTTTGTGTGATTCGAGGTTTAAAAAATATCTATTACTTTTCTCTCCCTTTTCATACCAGGTTGCTTTTGATCGAATTATTGCGCCTTGAGCTAGATTTTCATATAAATTATCATACTCAATCTTTAAATATTCTAATTGCTGAAGGTTTTCATCGGATGGGTATTGTGCACAATTTTCTTCGCAGTTTTTCAAAGAAGCCTCGATGTCTATTACCTTTTGCCTTTTTTTACGCGCCTTTTCTTTGCCGTATTTCATCGATACCTGTCGTATTCTGTATTTTATTAAGTCCCACACGAGCCTTTTGTCGGTAATTGTGTTGAATTCATCCAACCAGATTGGCATACTCTCATTGATTAATGTGATGAAGTTGTCATCCTCCGCCAGGCTGGCGTTAAATTTCCAAAAAGAAGGGCCGTGTTGTTGCTTACTTATGTTATTGAAATGGAGCATAATTGCCGAATGATCGGAATTTATGGAGGAGACAATATCAGTTCTTACAATGTCTTCCTGACAAGCGTCGCTTATTAACCAATAATCAAGTCTTCTTTGGATAATCGGACGTTTTTGCCTCCAAGTGAATCGTTTAGATTCGGGATTTCGTATTCTCCATATATCTACTAAATCATAATCTAAGCATAAGTCGCTAATTTTTTTTGTGGAATCTTTTTTTGACGGGTTACCACCAGAACAGTCAAGATCAGTGTCGAGCGCAACATTAAAGTCACCTCCAACAAATATTTTTTGCTCTTTATCGGCGACAAAACTTTCAATGATCTTATTAACGTTTTCAAAAAAAACACATTGCTCTTGCACCTTATTAGGCGCATAAATATTTACAAGCAGGAAAGCTGAGCTTTGCACTTCAGCTTCTATTATTAGGTAGCGTCCTTCATTATCGGCATTGACAGAATTTAATTTGAAATCTAAATCACTCCTTACTAGAGCCATTACTCCACAGCTGTGATTAGTACCATGTGAAAAAAAGAGCTTACCTTGCCATTGTGTTTTCCAGATGTCTTCAACTTCCTCCGTGCTGTATGTTTCTTGTAGAAATACAATGTCATATTTACGTTCATTCAACCACATAAAAAGAGCCTTTCTTTTCTTTGCAGACCGAATCCCTCGAACATTTAGTGAAAGAAGTTTAAAATCAGCATATTCTTTCTCGAAAGGAGCAAATGATCATGCGAAAGAAATGAATGACTGCGCAAAAGTGCGAAAAAGGTGAAAGAGTGAAAGCGAATTTATAATCTGCCCGAGGTCTCTTGCGTCTCACGTTTTTAACACATTTAACACAAGACAAAAGAAACTTACACAATAACACTAAACATGCTAAATAAGAGGCAGCAGATATTTTGTATCTGTAGCGCTGCCTAAGGAATTTGAGGCTATTCATATGTGTAATGATACGCACCCGCTTTAAAATTCAAAACAAAAGGTCAGCAAGTTAACAGCAAAATTAACATAGCCTTGGTAGCACACAATAAATTGTTCCTCTAAGGAGTGTTTATCGAACAAAAATAAATTTATAACGGAACTAGTTCGCCATCGATGAAAAGTTTGTCGGGTTCAGGTTTGCTGAAGTAGGCCAATTTACCCTCTTCTCGCGCTTTTTTCATTTTTGGCCACTGGAGCTTTCTTCTGCGTCTAATTTCCTCTGGAAAGTCGGCATACACCTTTACATCTGTATCCGCCGCTTCTCCCAGCTCTCTAACGCTCTTAAATATACATTCTCGCTCTTGGAATCTTAAGAAGCGGGCGATGATCGGTCGTGTTTGGCCTTGCACTCTTTTACCCAGCCGATGGGCCCTTTGAAATTCGATTTCGTCTGAATCGGGAATGTTGAGCTCGTCTCTAAAGAATTTGTGCAACACCTCTGCAGTGTTTTCTTGACCTTGCGTCGCTTCAGGTATTCCAAAAAAGCGTACGTTCTCTCTTCGGCTGTAAACCTCTTGGTAGAGAAGTTTGTCTTCAAGCTCCTTGATTTTGCGTGTATTTTCGTCGTCTTTCGCTTTTAAATCTTCTATCTGAGAGTTCGCAAACACTATTCCCTTTTCAATCTCTGCGACATTACTCTGGATCGCTTTGGTTTTCTCGTTCACATGGTCTAATTCGGTGCGGTTTTTGCTTACCGCTACTTCAACATTTTCCAGGCGTTCGAATAAACCTTCCAACTTTTCCAACTTCGTTTCGACGCTATCGAGCCTGCTCAAAATTGCTTCTAGTTGGGTTGTAATTTTCTCCATGTTTCGTGCCGTGGCAGACTCGTCGGTGAAAGCTTCGACGCTGATTAAGTCAGACTTTGGGCTGTCCTGGCAAATTTTTTTCCCCTCTGGCGAGGAAATATCACTATCCGAGCTTCCACTTCCCCTGTCTTTTCTTTTTGCAGCTAAAACTGTACTACTGGCCATAAAAAGTAAACTTTAGCTTAAACTTTAGCGGGAGCGATTTGATACACGTCCTCACACCATGGTCGCCCCAATCCCCCCCGAAACTCGAGTCTTGCTTAAGAATAAAAAAAAAAATTGCCAGAAGAGATCATCGTTACCGCATCCTGGAGACTTCAAATGCAGTAATCAAACTGTAATAGAATTTATTTGTTGGATGCAAGTAACGAGACAAAACGAATAAAAAAATGGAGGCAGTTAGTTGAGTTCCAAAACGCAAATCTCAACCAATAATTTTACCGAAACAGCTCAAAGGGAGTAGTGTTTGGCCTAACAGACATGTATTCAACATGCAAGCACGTCGTCTCACGTGAGATCAATATCTCATTTGACCTTTATTAATCTTCAAGCTTTTTCTCGTTTTCAAGATTTTTTTCGCGTTTTTCAAGATTTTTTTGCGGTTTTCAAGATTTTTTACCGTTTTTCAAGATCTTTCGTGTTTTTCAAGATTTTTTCGCGTTTTTCAAGATTTTTTTCGCGTTTCCAAGATTTTTTCGCGTTTTCAAGATTTTTTCGCGTTTTTCAAGATTTTTCACTTTGTTTTCAAGATTTTTTCGCGTTTTTCAAGATTTTTTTCGCGTTTTCAAGATTTTTTCGCGTTTTCAAGATTTTTTCGCGTTTCTCAAGATTTTTCACTTTGTTTTCAAGATTTTTTCGTGTTTTTCAAGATTTCATGTAACTTTTCAAGATTTTATGTATTTTTTCAAGATTTCATGTAACTTTTCAAGATTTTAACGCATGATACTCATCGTACACCGTACACTTTGCTTAAATGCAAAGATTTGAATCTTGTATATTTAATTGCGTGCGACCTGTGAAAGCCCCGAAATGAATATTGTTTAAGAACAAAAAAAAATGCAATGCACACATGCCGACAAATAGTGGCAGCTTGCCGAACATGATATTTAACATCACGCGAAAACTTTAAGCCCCCGTCACACAGTCTAAACGGCCGGTTTAGGACTATATCGAGGATATTGCGACAAGTCTTGCTGCAAGGCAGGCGAGAAAACTCAAGCCAATAGTCCTTGTGACGAAACATTCCGCTCTCAGACGAAGGAAATGACATTGACATTTCTCCATGTTCAATTTGCGTGACCGATTGTTGATGTTTTAGGAAAAGAGCATGCTGCTTTAAAATTACACGTGGTTCCTTTAATAAAACTTTCGCTTTCATGTTTGACAAATAAACTTTACTTGCAACTCGAAGTTTTTGTCATGTATTTGCTGTTTTAAGACAAGAAATTCTTGCAATTCATACTGGGAAACGCGAGGATTTGAATCTTGCATATAATTACATACGATCTTCTGAAAGCCGATCTTTCGAAATGAATGGCACGCTTGTTCTACACCAGTGAGCATTAGTCCACACCTAGCGTTATCCCGGTAGCACTTTTCACCTCACCCACAACCACCACAGGGCACAGAGGAGTCAAGTTTGTCCGCAATTCAAAATCTCTACTGTGCAAAACGACCTTCAAACATGTTCAAAGCAAAGCGATCGTGCATGTAACGTGTAAGCGTACGTGATACAAACACCGTCATGCGATACTTGTTTGCAAATCGTCTGGTGATATCGTATTCTGACAATGGTCGCCTGGGGCGAAAAAATCGTCGCCCGAAGGGCGACGATTTTTTTTCGGAAAGCGAAGCTTTCCGACGAGGCACGAAGTGCCAAGAAGAATCAAAGGCTCTATGAGCAAAGTCGTGAATGTGGTATATTATAAACTGATAGCCCAGAATTAGCCAAAATAAATTTTAAATGTGTGCTGACAAACAACATTTTTTGTAATTGTCTATGAAATCTGTTAACATATGTCACAGTTGAGTCATGTTTAAAATTCTAGCTGGTAAGTGATAAATAACCCCATATTCTAACTGAAAACTAACCATCCAGTAGTCCATCGAGGCCTTCTAGCTAAGCAGCTAAGAAGTGAAGATTATATTAGAGCTTAAAATAATTAATGCTGAGAGAGACACGTATAGTGGTAACAAGATATGAAGTACCTTAAGATGCTGCGAAGCTGGTAATGGAAAGAAGCTAGGGATTTTTTTCCACCAAACTGTTTCACATTTGCTAAAGGGTTCTTTAATTAATAACCAGGTAGCTCAGCCATTTTATACAGGACAGTGGTATTATTCGACATACATTTTTCTCTGTTAAAGAATGGCAGACACTGTGACAGAAGGCAAATAATTAAAAGAAACTAACAGATGCCTCATACATGTGACTTCTAAGAATTGAAATTGGCAGGAAACAGTAAAGCCAACATAATTTATTATCAATTTAGAGGCGTGATACATGTAACAAATGAAAACTGCTGCTTATTTCCTTTTCTGGTATCTTAACTTGCAACCAAAAAGTTTACTTTACCCCTTTACATGCCACGAAAATCATCAATGCATTTTAATCAGCCTTATTAATTCATTTTTAAATAATCTCTATACATTGCCAGCCATCCTGCAAAGATTTGGTGGCCATGTTGGATTAAAGGATCTGAACCTTAAAGCTTGTTTATCTTTTACTCTTTGTTTTCAGCAGTCAATAACAATAACTCCAAATATTTTATTTTTCAAGCTGTACAGTCTGCTAAAAGTCAATTTATAGAGAGCAGTATTCACTGTTTGTGAAAAATAAATGAGAGTAAATTTGAAATAAAATTCTTTTTCTGATCATGTGTTTCATACAACGTTAGGGCAGGAGGATGTTCATTCCAGCCCACACCTCTTGACAGCCTAGCCCCATGCAGAGTTCAGTGATGTGTTGTATTGCAGGATATTGTTTTGGCGAATCTATAAATTAATTCAAAATTCTATGTGCCTTGTTAAAATAAATCTGTAGGACAACACGTACAACAAACCATCTAAGTGTAAGCAATTTGTTATTTATCAGCATGGCATGCAACCACAATGGGCGTCAAAAGTTCTTGAGACAGTTGGATGAAATTGATACTAATTTAAAATTCCCGTTTTTTCACCTTTAATCTGCTGCCGCTTCTGAACCACTCCCCCTCCCCCCTTTTCAATGTTGTACTCAAACAAGGCAAGTCTTGCAGATAACAAATACAACATTGTTTCGGGGGGAGGGGGTTATATTGAAGGGGTGAGGGGTAAAATTTGTCCAAGGTACTCAAAAAGTGCCGACTGTCTCGACACATTTGGCGCTCATTGTCTGAAGGTGAATTTTCGGTATATCTTGAAAATAAGAAACTACATAACATGGACACAAATATATATTATTCTTTAGAATCAGGTGATCACATTGGTACTGCGCTGCATTACGAAAGATTAATTAGCGCGTAAATATCGTGATTATTGTAATTTGGCGATGACGTCACAAATCGGCTAGACCTGCGCATAAACAAGGCCAAATCGTTTTCAAGGCTAGCATTTGTGTTGAAACACGTGCGTATGTCTGCATTGCAAAGAAATTAATAGGATTAGGTGCCAAATAAATTATGCAACAACCTTAAATATCTCGGGGTTTTTTTTATCGCATTTTAAAGCTGCTTAGAGCAAAGGAAAAAATCGGGCGTGCGTGACGAAGAAAGCTATCGGACGCCACCAAAAACTGTGTTCGCGGGAAAAGCGGTCCAGTCTTAGAAAAATCCCAAGGTTAAGGAATGGGATGGGGCGATTTACTGTCTAGAAACTAATGCGGTAAGCAGGCGCCAGCGCAAGACACGTTTCTTTCAGAACAGGACAATGTTTTGGCGTAGCAAATGGTATAAGTTCCTTGAAGCACGGCAAAAGGTACTATTTACAGACGGAATGTGAAAAAGATTCTATAAATTGCACGAAAGATCAAACTTGAATGCGATGACAGCTTGTGGACAGGACGCATTGCGTATCTCTTAGCTAAAGAAGAAGTATTTTTAACATGGTAAATCTAATTACATGACGATGCACTAAAGAAGAACATATAACTTTCATAACCTTTGGTCTGTTTTGAGGACGCATCTCCGATACCGTGAAGTCTCTAGATAAAGGCGTAATTTCCAGAATAATTGCAAGTATGAACAAGACAATGGATTAAACAATTGTAAACAATGGACAGGGTACAAATATCGAATATATATTACTTTCCACCGATTATTTTCGCACATTTTTGAGCCTATGATCGCCTTGTGTGACGGTGTCACGCAACTGGTACGTAAAACGTCACATGCCCGTGACTCTGACGGCTTTTCACGTTATTATTGACGATATTATTCATTTAATCACGTAAAAATGCATGCAATTGAATGGAATCGCAACTATCCGTGATTTTTCAACAAACAGCTTGTCAATAACATGTAAAAACGGCTTCTTTTCTCGAAATGAACGGGTAACCACGAGTAACCACGGGTAACCAAAATAGTTGAGAAACAAGATACTCTTATTCCTTTTAATTTGTTTGGTTACCCGTGGTTAACCGTGGTAACCCGTTATGTTATATATCAGAAAAATGCGTCTTAGCCCACGAAACATTGTAGTTCCATGGATTCTTAGTTTGCACTTATAACTATTGCAAAAAGCTAGATTTCCCTTTTAGACAATGGGCGTCAAAAGTTCTTGAGACAGTTGGATGAAATTGATACTAATTTAAAATTCCCGTTTTTTCACCTTTAATCTGCTGCCGCTTCTGAACCACTCCCCCTCCCCCTTTTCAATGTTGTACTCAAACAAGGCAAGTCTTGCAGATAACAAATACAACATTGTTTCGGGGGGAGGGGGTTATATTGAAGGGGTGAGGGGTAAAATTTGTCCAAGGTACTCAAAAAGTGCCGACTGTCTCAACACATTTGGCGCTCATTGCAGGTTCCTTTTTGGCTGAGATAAGGGGGGGGGAGGCATAGGACATGTACAGAAATCGACCTTAAGGTTACTATTGTTATATTAGTGGCTATTACATTTTAGCGCTTTTAGTGAGTTGGGCGAAAATCGCTTAATTTAGTACTTGCTAAAATTTGTCTTGGTCAAATTTCAAGTACCCCGGTACCTCCCCGGTACCCCCTTCCCACCCTAATGGAACACAAAAATGGATACTGGTAACTTTGTTCTTTTAGGCAATGCAATTTATATTCATTCAATGTCAAGATATGGTAGTCTTTTTCTTTTGCTGAACATTTATTTTCATCTTAGCCATATATTCATCACCAGCCAGTAAAAGCTGGTTTACACGATATATTTACTATTTTTTGAAGTTTTTGGAAAATCCCTATAGAGTCGCTAAATCTTGCTCAGAAAAAATCGTTAAAATTAATAGCTGCTAACAATAGTACTCTCTCAGTATTTCTTTGAATGTCTACCCCATAGCACTCAGTGGATGTTGACAAAGCAAAAAGTTACCTGAGTGCAATGATACACCCCTGGAGAACTACAATTACCACAGTTGAACTAATATGTCCCTTTTTTGACAGACCATGTGTATGAAGAAAAAATAATTGTAAGGGTTTGATGCATAATACTGTGTTTACAAATGTAGTTTTGCCTTCAAAAGCAGAGCAAATTTATCATTCACATAACATGATAAGGCTTGCTACCTAATGAGCTACGAATGCCAGAGGAAATTTTGATTTAAGTTTAAGTCATGAGATAGATGTACTTGGGAACTTCGTTAACGAGAGTGTGACAACGAATATAAAATATTACGAGATACAAAAACTTGACGAACGTGCAAATGAATGATCGACCGAAAGACAAAGCAAGCCAACTATAGATATCTCTAATTGTTTCCAAACGCATCAGTTTAATCTTGCTGAGTGAGACTAATTTGTAGCGGAAAATACTGCCTTATTTAGGGTGATTTATTACTTACCCATCCACTATTTGATTGCATTTCAATGGAAGATAATTTCATATCCGCGGACTTTCAAAATAAGCTATTGTTCGGCGTGCAAGTTTCTTGCTTCCTTGCATTGGCCATCCTTTCCATTGCATTGTGTGTAAATGTGGATTCGAGCACTGGCCTCACTAGAAAAATTCCTTCCAGAAAGGAAAAAATATTCGTATTCTCCTGATGTACATCCACAAGTTCGCTTTACAACTCGGGAAACCAGCCCTTGTGCACGTTCATCCGCCATTTTGAACTTAATTTAAACTTAATATAAAGTTGCCAGGTTACCAAGGGAGTTTACACAAATTTAATTGAATTTCTCCAGCAAACCGCTATAAGTCGTTCTTTGCATTCACGACTTAAAACTCAGAGACTCAAAGGACAGTGCAGAATGCAATGGAGTCGACAATTGAAAGTATTGTTTTATGTTCGTGTTTATTTGCGTTATTTTACTTGCAATTAGATGTTGAGAAACCACTTGTATTCCTTCCCGAGTATTTGTTACGCTAATCTTTGCAAACGTAACATGATACTTCTGTTCGTTTGTAACAAGATACTTTTGTTTTTTTCCTTGAAAATGCCGTAACGTGACCCTTTGTTCATTATTTTTTGTTTCACAGCGACATCGATGGCATTTGTCTTCCTTTCAATAATAAAGCCAATTATTTCACTTTAATTTAATTAAGTTGCGGTTTCAACTGCACGAAAGACGTTTCTCAAAAAGTAAAGAGCAAATTTAGTCAAAAAACATCTCTTTCGAAAGGTTTTTAAAACGCAGTACAGCTAGGATATCTGTTTCCTGGTTATGAGGAGTTTCACGCCGAAAATCCCGGTGCAAGTTTTTGCATTCCTAATTACGAAAGCGCTATGAAAGTCTAAAAATCTAATTTAATTAATTTGCGGTTTTCACTTGGCGCCACGAAGTCTGCAGGAATCCTATCACAAACACGCAATACAAGTGATGTTCATGAGAGTTCCAGCAAAAAACGTAGACTAAACTGCGCATGCGTTTGGCGTAAAGAACGTTGCCCTAGAACGTCGAGTAGTACCACAAGGAGAGCAAAGGGTTTTCTGAAACAAATATATACGTTTGAGATCTTCATATGAAAGTAACGTAGATGTGCTACAGGTTTTACCTAGGGGTACGGTCAGGTGCTCCCCACCCCCACCCCCTCCACAAGGAATAATTAATTAATTAATTGATATTAATTAATTATTTGGTGATTAAAAGTTTACACATTAGCGCGTTAGGGGTTTAGCAGATGACAGCCCACCAAACCATCACAAGAGTACATTCTGCACTAAAAAGACAAGGGACGAAACATTATACCACGTGATCGGCTCGATGTGACCCGAAGCATACTGGTGGCGGAAACGGAAGTCGTGCGAGATCCATGCTGTGACAGATGAAATCAACCGTCACTAATCCGAAATTCAAAACAACAGTGATCCTTCGACCGGCGG
The DNA here is from genome assembly GCF_052425735.1 of Oculina patagonica. NCBI lineage: Eukaryota > Metazoa > Cnidaria > Anthozoa > Scleractinia > Oculinidae > Oculina > Oculina patagonica. Next base: position 101,645 of record NW_027558145.1, read on the forward strand.
TAAGATTCAAAATATGAATAGTGCTCTCCAGGAAAAGCGAAATTTACCAGACGAGGATCAACGCAATCCGAAGAAATTGAAAGTGGAGTGCTAAGTTACTTGTGAAACACATTACGGTATTGCAACATCACTCGTCTCGCATGTCTCGTGACGCATTTCCGCCACCAGTATCCTCCGGTCCACATTGTACGAAAGGCCATCCCCTTTTTTCGACTAATTTGCTTGTTTACAAGCAGAAGTAGGAGATTAGGAGTGATGTGGGCAAAATTTGGAACATTCTTGTCTACTCTCAAGGGACTTTTTTAATTTCTCAAGGGACTGTTTTAATTTCTCAAGGGAGTTCTTTCCGCTTAGTGGGCGATGAAAGGGTCTCTTAAAGCGCCTAGAGCAGGCCTGGATAGGCGCTATAAAAATATATTTATTATTATTATTATTATTATTATTATTATTGCGTCAACACTTCCGATCTCGTGTTAAAGACGTGACTTGTCACATATTCCGCTGTAGGTGATGAAAGGGTCTCTCATTAGTATTGCGTCAACAATTGCGATCTCGTGTTAAAAACGTGACTTGTCACATGTATAAACGTTATATAACAGTTATTTTTATGCGTGAGTATCTCAAATGAGATATGACACAACTAATCGAGAATGTGAGTGGTTCAGTGTTTCACAGTCTAAAGCGTTGTACTAGTACAAGCGTCTCACTCACTGAAGCCGGGCGCTAATATTTAACCTAAAATGATTAAGAACGGAAATTATCTTTTCTTTCACAAACTATTCGTCGAATACACTCCCTTTGTTCGTCTTTAAATGTTTTGTGAACAAAACTCTTGAGAGATTTTCTAAAACCTAGAAGAACTCGCTTTCTACTTCATTCCGCTCAACCTGCGCTCAACACCCGCCATGATAACAATTGTTTTTGTCTACGTGCGATATTTTTGGACCGGAAATTAGACTTGAACTCCATTAGCCGCTGTGGGTGATGAAAGGGTATCTCATTAGTATTGCGTCAACACTTGCTATCTCGTGTTAAAAACGTGACTTGTCACATGTATAAACGTTATATAACAATTATTTTTATGCGTGAGTATCTCAAATCCGATATGACACAACTAAGGATTTGTTTTCGCGACAATCGATTGCGTTAGTCACGCTTAACACGAGTGAATAATCATTTATTCGCGTTCTCAATTCAAGGGATTTCTTTTCGGTGTGGGTGAACAATGCGTCAGTCAACACTTGAAGGCAACGTATAAGTCGCGCTAATATTTAACCTAAAGGATTTGTTTTCGCGACAATCGATTGCGTTAGTCACGCTAAACACGAGTAAATAATCATTCGCGTTCTCAATTCAAGGGATTTCTTTTCGGTGTGGGTGAACAAAGCGTCAGCCAACACTTAAAGGCAATGTATAAGTCTTTCACAGACTAAAGCGACGCTAATATGTAACCAAGAACGTAAGAACGCAAGTTTGGACTGGTAGAAGCGTCTAACACACTAAAGGAGCGCTAATATTTAACCTAAAACGATTAAGAACGCAAATTTGTACTTTTACAAGTCTTTCACATTCGCGACAATCGATTGCGTTAGTCTCGCTAAACACGAGTAAATAATCATTTATTCCCGTTCTTCTTACACCGAGGATGAGGCAACATGCTTGTCCCAACTTTCAAGAAACCCTTTTCAGCGATAATATTTATTTATTTTAAAATTCCGCCGTAGCACGGAAAAATGAATGTTTCGCACATTTTATCGGGCAAAAGACGAGAAAAATACGCATAAGACTCACATTACGAGCTGATCGGATGGTTTTTAAAATTTGATTTCTGCAAAGGCTGATTTTGTGTAAGGCTCAGGTCAGTCATTTAAAGGTCGTAGTTTTCGTCACTGGCACGATCGTCTGGCGTCTTTGGTGGTGTGATGTAATACTCTTCGACACCACTGGTGATAGATCACGCTCTTACCGAATCCCATCGGAAGCACCGCCAAATCATCTTTTCTTTCACAAACTATTCGTCGAATACACTCCCTTTGTTCGTCTTTAAATGTTTTGTGAACAAAACTCTTGAGAGATTTTCTAAAACCTAGAAGAACTCGCTTTCTACTTCATTCCGCTCAACCTGCGCTCAACACCCGCCATGATAACAATTGTTTTTGTCTACGTGCGATATTTTTGGACCGGAAATTAGACTTGAACTCCATTAGCCGCTGTGGGTGATGAAAGGGTATCTCATTAGTATTGCGTCAACACTTGCTATCTCGTGTTAAAAACGTGACTTGTCACATGTATAAACGTTATATAACAATTATTTTTATGCGTGAGTATCTCAAATCAGATATTTTCGCGACAATCGATTGCGTTAGTCACGCTTAACACGAGTGAATAATCATTTATTCGCGTTCTCAATTCAAGGGATTTCTTTTCGGTGTGGGTGAACAATGCGTCAGTCAACACTTGAAGGCAACGTATAAGTCGCGCTAATATTTAACCTAAAGGATTTGTTTTCGCGACAATCGATTGCGTTAGTCACGCTAAACACGAGTAAATAATCATTCGCGTTCTCAATTCAAGGGATTTCTTTTCGGTGTGGGTGAACAAAGCGTCAGCCAACACTTAAAGGCAATGTATAAGTCTTTCACAGACTAAAGCGACGCTAATATGTAACCAAGAACGTAAGAACGCAAGTTTGGACTGGTAGAAGCGTCTAACACACTAAAGGAGCGCTAATATTTAACCTAAAACGATTAAGAACGCAAATTTGTACTTTTACAAGTCTTTCACATTCGCGACAATCGATTGCGTTAGTCTCGCTAAACACGAGTAAATAATCATTTATTCGCGTTCTCAATTCTAGGGATTTCTTTTCGGTGTGGGCCGGAGGTGTGGGTATATATGAAGAATGTATTGAACCGCTGAACTGTTTGTTTGCTTTAGTAGGCCGGAATAAGCTTATACGCGACACGAGTACTACAGTATATTCAATGTGTTTTCGATTGGGTTTTCTTTGGCTCCTTAATTTGCGGTTGAGTTTTGTAAACAGCGCGTTGTTGACTTCTAGGTTTCAGTTTTAATTTAGAATGTGATGTGGAAGTGTAAAGTATTCAGGTAAGCTAAGTTATTTTCAAGACTTCCACTCCTAAACAACATGAAAAGCGTCTTTCACCCTTTAGCAAAACACTACTCCATACCACAATTGACAGCCAACAGATAGACCATAGCAAAATAGTCGTAGTCTCATAGAGACCTTTGATTTTTCTCTGTTTAGCGTCGTCCGACCGACCCAGATTTTCGCGTTTTCAAAAAAAAAATTTATACAGAAGGTATAGAAGGCAATGACACATTATTTTAAATAATGTTTCATCCTTTTTACGCTGTTCTTGTTTGAGTTTAACCACGACGTCGATTTTTCCTTCCTCCATTGCCGCCATGTTGACTTTGTAACCATGTCTTCTTGTTTCCAGGCTCCACGGACATTATGCTGAGGTACCGGGCCTCCTAGTTCCAGACTCCTTATCAACTTTTTTTTGAATTTTTTTTTTAATTCCGACCGACCGACCCAAAATCAGAAAACACATACGACGATAAACGAAAAAAAAAAGGGGATGGCCAAAACACATTTTTAACTGCCTAAAACTCGTCCCCCGAAATACAGCTTATACGACTTGTTTGAAGATTTTCTTACAGCGTATGGGGAGAGAATACTAGTCTTAAACCACATGTAAAAAATGAGATCGTTTCGTTTGATTTTTAGCGAGAAACGAGGGATCGGAATTTCGCCTCAAATCGCTTTCGTCCCTTGCTCTCTTTCTTACTGCTG
>NW_027558145.1:105964-207655 GCF_052425735.1 Oculina patagonica
TGCGACTAACAAATATGGAGAGAGTTTGAAACAACAGAAAAGCATAAAGAGAGTCAGAGTTTTAGGAGGTAAAGTAATGAAAAAGTTTACTCTTCTTGTTGCAGATTATTTCTTAAAACAGTTCTTTTTTCTGATTTTTCTGTTTGTTCTAAAACGAATTGAGCGAGATGCTCCAATTCTGCTATAGTAATGCCTTAGACAATTGAAGTTATTTTATCTTATTTTATCTTTGATTACTGTTCAACTACCTTGTATACACATTCTTTCAAACTAATTTTCTGTCCGTTTTGGTGTTTTTCAGGGTCCACTAAATCGACTACAAACCAGAATGAAACAGGTAAGCTGTGTATCAAAAAAAAAATGTACCCATTTTAAGCCTTAAAAGAAACCATTATGACAAGATCATAATGGGATTTTATGACAAGGCATCCTTGAAGGCAGTCGCCCCCAGGCTAAGGCGTTTGACGTAAAATGACTATTGAGTTTCCAACCAATCACGATCAACCGACCTCGGGATGTCACAGTTCTTAAGTGTGCTCTACATTGCACTCGCCCCTTTTAGATGCGCACCATCTCACTGGTCACATCGCTTCGCTGTCAGTGAATTTTTAACTAATTTTTCAGTGAATTCTTTAAGGCAAGTACACTTTTCACTTTAATTTTCTAGTTAATAATGGCCGTGCCACGTGTTTTAGTTCTTGGGGACTCTTTTATTCGCCGTTTGAGCCATTTTCTATCGGGCCATTCCCGAAAATATAGCGCTGACTTTCAGCTTTCTCGACGTGCTACGATTAAATGGCACGGGATTGGTGGCCGTACGGTTGCCAAAACTATCCAACACGATTTAAATGTCGTTAAGTCTTTCTGCCCAGATATCGTAATTCTGCAGTTAGGCTCAAACGATTTAACGGCATCTGACCCCGCACACGTTGGCTCTAACATTGATGATTTTGTAAGACTATTGCATGATGTGTACAATGTTAACCTTATTTTCGTGTGCCAGACTATTATGCGTCAGGGCGCGGCAACGTTCAACCGTAAAGCCAAGCTTCTGACTAAGTATCTCAGAGTAGTCTTGGAGGACATACCGTACGCTTTTTTCTGGGGCCATAGGGGTTTTTGGCGCCCAACTCAGAACGTTTACGCGCGAGATGGTGTGCATCTAAATTCGTTGGGCCAGAAAAAATATTACCGTAGTCTTAGAGGAGCATTCTTGGAGTCATTGAGCCTGTTCCCTATCATTCCTGTTTGATGAATTTTAACGAATTTTAACATCGAGCCCTCATTTTAGTACGTGCCTCGCCATGCCTTTGATATTTTACTGTGACAGCCTTTCAGTTTAATGTTTCGCTGCCCCTTATCTGTGGGCAAGCGTTTTTATTATGGCTGCACCCTTTCAGTTGTATAACTGATATCTGTTTTATGCAGAATTGTTTGAATGCTGGCGTTGGCCTTATGTTCCTTTAGTGTTCTGGTGAATATTATGAGTGTGCAATCATACTCGGCCGCCCGATTTGGGTGTGTCCTCAATGCACTTTAGTATTCTGCAACCAGACACTGAGGTCCTATTCAATATATATGTGGCTCGAAATTTCTTTTCATGCGGGGAGCTCGCCTCTCTGCCATCGAACACATTTTTATCATTTATCTGAAGGCTCAACTTTCAATCTGCTCCTCTATGACACATTTTTTCCTTAATCTACAACCACAATCTCAGTTTCCTGTCAGGTACCTTTTTACTATCTTATCTTAACGGAAACCTGTGGCAATCAGCCTTCGGCTTTTCCTTTAATCTACATAATTTTCATTTTTTAAGTCATGCCGCCTAAGAAGCGACCCTACCCAACACGAAGTAATGCAAAACGGGCACGTCCACGTTTGTCGGAGATGGCAGAAACCCGCCCGGACAAAAGCAAGAGGCACGATGTTGGGCAGGAAGAACAGCAAGAACAGCCCCACATGGCAGTAAATTTAACAGCCCTTTCGGCTTCCATTTCCGTGGCGGTGAAGCAAGCCGTGGTTGAGGCCCTTGGGGAAAAGACACAAACCGTACAAAGTACCACACCCGCTTCTGGAACTGAGCAGTCCGTGGTGGACGAAGTCGTAAACGTCTCTTTGGCAGGGATAACCCAAGGTACGCAACCAAGTACGACAAATGGCTTAACGTTAGCTGAGCCGGGGCTAGCCTCGCGGGCACCCAAGCAAATTTTTTCTAGTGTAGCCGTCCCTTTAAGCAGTCGAGTGAGCTCCAAAATCAAAGCCAAAATCTGGTCCCATGAGTATATTGATTTCGGGGCTTTACTCTCCTTTTCACCAAATAATCAAAAATTTTCTTTTACCCTCGCCTCTTCGGATGGTGAGTCAACCCGCCCTCAATTGACCCTCGAACCGAGTCAATCAGTTAAAAAAAGTTCACACTATACAGCAGTGGCTTTCCGCTTTTAACATATTTGTGGCTATTTACTCAGAGAAAAAGGCCAATGACACGCCCCAGCTCATGAAGTACTGCGAAATTGTTCGTGATATCGCCGCCAAACCAGGCGATTGGCTGTATTATGACGAACAATTTCGTTTCATCAGGCAATCAGCCCCGGAACAGTATCCTTGGGATGCCATCCACTGGGAACTGTGGCTCAAGGCTGTAACGAATTTTCGTCCAAAAACCCAATTTCCCTCTGACAAAGGACCAATGCGCTTCCGCTCTCAGTCATTTCCCAAGGGCACTTGTTGGCGTTTCCACGCGGGAAAGGTGTGCAACGGATGTCGGTTTGAGCATGTTTGTTTCAAATGTGGCTCAAAACACCCTGCCACACAGTGTGCACTCAGTCAACAAAAAGGAAGCCCCGTTAAAGCCAACATTTCTAATATCGCGCCACAAGCCAGTAACACCCGTAAAGGTGGATCGGCTTAATTTTCTTCTCAGCGGCTATGACGCTTCACTTCTCCTTTATTTGGTTAAAGGCTTTACTTTTGGTTTTCAAGTCGGTTTTGTCGGGGAAAGGCACGCTTTGCAATCACCTAATCTTAAAAGCGCTTTAGAACAGCCTCAAATAGTGCTCAACAAATTGACTAAAGAATGCGAGGCCGGGAGAATCATTGGTCCTTTTTCTTGCCCTCCATTTCAAAATCTGGTCTGTTCCCCTTTAGGCATTGTCCCCAAAAAAGCCCCTTCGGAATTTCGTATGATTCAACATTTATCTTACCCGCCTGGTACATCAGTAAACGATCACATTCCCGACGCGAATTCTTCGGTTCGCTATGCGTCAATTTCTGATGCAATTACAGCTATAAAGAGGTTAGGGGCTGGTTGCTTCATGGCCAAAACAGATATAAAATCTGCTTTTAAGATCACTCCAATTCACCCGTCCGATTTCCCTTTACTTGGCATGAAATGGGATAATCAATTTTATTTTGACGTTTGTCTTCCTATGGGACTGTCTTCCTCGTGTGCAATTTTTGAAGCTTTCAGTTCTTGCTTGGAATGGATTTCGGTCTACCGATTTGGCGCTTCGAGTGTGTTACACATACTTGACGATTTTCTATTTATCGCAAGTACCAAAGATAAATGTCAAAATGATTTATGCAATTTTCTTCGCATGGGTGATTACATTGGCGTGCCGATTGCTCACGAAAAGACTTTTGGCCCATCTCAAGTCATCCAGTTTGCGGGAATAACACTCGATTCAATAAAAGAAGAAGCTCGTTTGCCGGAAGATAAGCTTCAAAAATGCCGCTTACTGCTTGAAAGCTTCAGAAAACGTCGTAAAGTCACTCTGCGAGAATTACAGTCCCTAATAGGCCTATTAAATTTTACATGTTCCGTCATAGTCCCGGGACGTGCTTTTCTTCGCCGCTTGATTGATCTCACTGTTGGGGTGCGTCGCCCACATCATCGCATTAGGCTTGGTAAAGAAACCAAACACGATATGGAGGTCTGGCTAAAATTCCTAACCGACTTTAATGGCCGGTCGTTTTTCTTGTCCGATATTTGGAACACCTCTCCTTCCCTTGAGTTGTTTACAGATGCGGCCGGATCCAAGGGCTATGGCGCTATTTTAAACCATAAATGGTTCTATGGCCATTTTCCTGATACGTGGCGATCTTTGAATATCACCTTTCTCGAACTATTTCCGATTACCGTCGCAGTGCGTATTTGGGGTCGCCACATGGCCAACCACTGTATCGTGTTTGTTACTGATAACGCAGCGCTGGTTAGTATCATCAATCAACAAACATCCAAACACAAATTAGTGATGATATTGATTCGCGACTTAGTTTTGACTTGTCTTAGTTATAACATTTTATTTCGTGCGCGTCACATACCCGGTCTTAACAACACTCGGGCCGATTGTCTTTCCCGATTTCAGATAGCACGCTTCAAGGAACTTTCACCCCAGGCGGACAAATTGCCGACCATTGTGCCCGAGAACCTTTTGCCGACGAGTTGGTTGCCAACTTAGAGAGTCTATTGAGCTCTGTATTATCATCTGGTTCGTGTCAATCTTATCGTAGAGCGTGGACACTATTTCGAGAATTTCACGCAACATTTTATAAGACAGACGCAGTACATTTGCCGTTGTCCACCGCCTCTTTGGCGCTTTTCATTTCCTTTCTCGACGGTAAAAAATTGTCGCCTGCGACCATTCTTTCTTATCTATCGGCCATCGGCTATGTCCATAAGATGAAAGGTTTGCGTGATCCCACAAAGGCATTTCTAATCCAAAAACTATTAACCTCGCTAAGTCGTCGGAAATCTAGTGATGTTAGGTTACCGATATCAAAACCCATACTACATGACCTCGTAAACTCTCTTCAACGCACCAACTCATCGGCAGCCCAGCGTGTTCTTTTTTCTGCTATGTTTCTGACAGCCTTCTACGGTTTCTTTCGCATCAGTGAACTAGCGGCCAAGAGCGCGCGTTCCAATGCGGTCATCCAATACGATAACCTGCGGCTCCTAAAATCCGCCGGAAAGATCCACTCGATTAAGATAACCATTACTCACTTTAAACACAATATAAACAACCGCCCTGTTGATATCATTATCACGGGCGACAACACTTTACAATTCTGTCCGGTAAAGTCATTGCTACAGTACTGTGAAATGCGAGGTGATAAGCCCGGTCCTCTTTTTTGTCATCTCGACAATAGTCCCATTCTGGTTACCCAATTCAATACAGAACTTAGGCGCTGTTTAAACTTCTGCGGTTTGGACCCACAACGCTATAAAAGTCACAGCTTTCGCATAGGAGCGGCCTGCCTCGCGGCAGACAAAGGTTTCTCCGACGCACAGATCCGAGCTCTTGGTCGATGGAAATCTGATGCCTTTAAACTTTATATAAGAAATTCTACTTTACAAGCTATCTAAATTTAGCAGGGGTCAGTCACGGCTGCCCTGCATAGCGTTTCAACTGCCTATTTTAGTCTCTGTTTTGTATGGGTCAGCAACGGTCTGCCATACATTTCCGAGTTTACATTAGAAACCCTATATTTTAAGGTATCTCATTTTGAACATGGGTCAGTCACGGGCTGCCATGCTTCTTTTTTAGGTATATTATAATGTAGAACGTTTCAATCAGTTCTTGTTTCTTATTATGGTGTCGTTTACACTTGTTTGTGTATATCAAAGCCTGTAAGTCGTGATAAGGGTCGGCAGGGGCCGCACCGTACCATTGGGTTTCAGTATTACCGTATCACATAATATTTCACGCCATTTAAATACCGTTCGTGTATGCGACGATGGTCAGACAGGGGCTGCATCGCCGCATGCATGATCACGGCAATTTATTACAGTTACATTTCTTTGCTAGATTTGAAGGTACGACAGTCAATGTGCTTTCACATATAATTACCATTCAGCATTTGCAATTACCTTTTATATAATATATATTTTCCATTTGGTCTGTTAAGTTGGTCACGCAAGGGCTGCAACTTTCCGATCAAATTTCGGTCGAGCTCTGCGCTGTCTTGGTGGGGGTGCCACATTTCTGTGGCTCTATGGCGGTTTTCCCCCCACCTTTGCTGAGTAGATATTTGTTAAGTGTATATCGGCAGATCTTGAAAATAAACTTCGTCACCTTGGGTGGCCAAATTTACTCCAACCAAAGACTCTGTGTTTCATTAAGTAGCCCTCAGCAAACGAGTGCGACGCCATGCAGAGCTCTTGATCGCGCATAGCTTATCCTTTTTCCTATATTGTTATAAAATGTCTTGTTATAAAAAGAAACCATTATGACAAGATCATAATGGGATTTTATGACAAGGCATCCTTGAAGGCAGTCGCCCCCAGGCTAAGGCGTTTGACGTAAAATGACTATTGAGTTTCCAACCAATCACGATCAACCGACCTCGGGATGTCACAGTTCTTAAGTGTGCTCTACATTGCACTCGCCCCTTTTAGATGCGCACCATCTCACTGGTCACATCGCTTCGCTGTCAGTGAATTTTTAATTTTCCACCTCCTCCCCTTCCGCCTGCCTGTGGATTACTGCCGTAGTTTACCTATATATTTTGTGCTTTAGTGTTTTATTTACAATTTAAGTAGGTGGCGGTTTTCCCCCCACCTTTGCTGAGTAGATATTTGTTAAGTGTATATCGGCAGATCTTGAAAATAAACTTCGTCACCTTGGGTGGCCAAATTTACTCCAACCAAAGACTCTGTGTTTCATTAAGTAGCCCTCAGCAAACGAGTGCGACGCCATGCAGAGCTCTTGATCGCGCATAGCTTATCCTTTTTCCTATATTGTTATAAAATGTCTTGTTATAAAAATAAAATTACAAATTATGTGCAAGTAGACGTCATGCAATCAGCTTCGAGATTATTGGTTTACAGGCATGCTATTTAAATAGCGGGAACAGATATTAATTTTAAATTTTATAACCCACAGTTGTGAGATGCGACAGGGAAGTGGAGATTCTTCATGCTGTTTATCTCAGTATCATAATTGCCAACGAGACAGCCGAGCCAAGAGGTGAGGCTGTCGAGGCGGCAGAATCATAGAGCCGTGTGCGAATGAGTGTATAGGCAGAGAAAATTTTAAGTTCTGCGTAAGGGACTTTTTTTTTTACCATATTTGGGTGTAAGTAAACCCCATATTTGGGTTGTATTGTTCTTCCCATCTGGTTCCCAGTCTATCACTCCTTGCTAGAGAGCAAATGACCAAAATGGCGTCCACGCGGCTCGCTGTTAAAATTTTCAATGTGGTAATTCATCCCTTTACCGATAAATACACCTTTAGGGAATTATAAATCGAAAGAGAATACCCTACAGAATATTCGACCGCCGAAAAACTGAACATCAAGGTCTTCAAAGCGATGAAATAATCTTTCGACTTTGGAGTCCTTTGATTTACGATCGAAGAGAGACATGAAAATCAAAAGCGGACTGTTGACTTCAAATAGAGTTTTCTTGACTTATGAGAATGCTGAAGTCGGGTAAATGCTTCCTTTTAGTGTTGATTGTGTTTATAGTAAGTGTTTGACCGATGATTTATTCCAAATCAAATACCGCTTATATTTTATTTGGCACGCATTTTCGCTCCGCGTAGGAATAACATCAACTCAAAGCGACGCTCACTAAAATTAATGCATGTCATACACACAAGAAAGTCAAAAGATTTTGCTTCTAACGGCAAATGTAATGTTAACTTGAATAAAAAATTTGTCTCCAAATAATCCTTGACCGTTCAAGTTTTGTTTTCTGTTCAAATTTTTCTGACCCGTGCATTACTGTCTCTGATTACTGAAAATTATTTTTAAAAAAAGCATCTTAGCAGTTTTGATTTTGGGATTTGATTTATAAGAAGTTCTTGAAATGCAACTATCCCTTTTGTGGACGGAAACATTTTAACCATCGCGTGTTGTATTTAAAAAAACAGTGATTTAAAAACCTCATTTATTGCCCACATTTCGTGACATTTTAACGTTGAAAAGAATTTAAAGATTTGTCAAGAGTTATCAATCTGTCAAACCCGTAGCCTGCGTAGCAGACATCTGTGTACGTTTTTTAGTGTGTTTAAAAGAGTGCGCGATCGCGAGAATACGCGCGCTGGAAATTACGGCGCCTGCTGACGCAGGCTATCAAGCCTGTGTCATTTATGAACACCAGAGAAATAGCACTTTTTTCGCATATTACCTAAAATACAATTTACCATATCAGTGGTCATTTCAAATATAGTTCTATCAAAAACCATTCAATATCTGTTCTTATGAACAAACATGAGTATTTCGCTCGTTGGCACTTACCGATAGGTACAACTAGTCTTATTGGTGATAATCATTGTTGTAATCAGTGTTATCAGCTGTAGAAAGCGTCAAATTCCAGGTAATTCTTTGTATTCACTTTTTACACATGCTTTGCAAAAAAAAATTAACAAAGTTGTTAAGTCGTAAAACTTACGTCCCCTTTTCTTTATATTCTTTAGATGCTAGTAGTTTACCGGGGAAGGATAGACGAAATTATTCATGAATTCAACAGGCCTGAGTTAATGAGCTCTGTATATCCAGAACCGGTTTAATGAGATGCGTGTCACGTAGGTATAGGAGCTGGTTTAATGAGATGCGTGTCACGTTGGTTTATGGACAAATTTAATGAGATACGAGTCACAGTAGATGTAAGAGGCAGACTCTATTATGCATGGTATTGTTTTGAGTATTTATTGTTGAATATTACATGAGTTTTTAGGAGAGATGTTGGTGTTGTTATAGAGTTATTGAACCACCCAACCAGCCGGGTAGTGATGCAGTTATATAGAAGGAGAACAAAGACTTGTACGAGAACCAATCAGGGAGTACCGTCAAACAAGTCAAACCAGTTTTGATTCCGGTTGGATTTGATTATTCAAAATGGCACATGTATCTTGTTTGGTAGCTGGTCAAACCGGTTTTCAGGCTGGATAAAAATTTATTCAAAATGGCGAATTATAATCCTCAAGGTCAAACTGGCAGTTTAAACCGGTTTTATAGTGCTGATTGCTTTAAGTACCGTTTGTGTAACTTTGTGTATGTGTAAACGCAAGGAAAACAAATTCATAATTAATTTAAAAATGCTTCAGAAATAAAAATAGCTCGCATGACTTCTAAACATGACGCGCGAGAAAAAGCAATTACGACTTCTTGCAATTAATATTTGTCTTGGACTGGAAGCGCATTGTTTTTTATAAAAGTTGAAGATTTCAATAACAAAAAGTTGTCGAAGTGTTTGTACGTTTTACATAATAAAACTGTTTTTGCTCACCCAAATCTTGCATTAAATTTAAACGTGTAGTTGAGTGCATGACAATCCGAGTGACCGCAATGTTGATAAACAGGAATGATTAAAACACGTTCAGGTTGAAAATACGTTACTTTGTCAGCACGTCAGTTGAAAAGAACTTAACTTTAAATTGCAATTTCATTAACATTATTGTAAGCGTGAAATGATTTTTACAGCGAATTATTTGTTAAAAATTAACTTCGAAAACTTTATTAGACAATCAATAAGCGATTTAACGTTCAGTTCGTAAACTTATAAGGCGAAAGGGGAGTTGAAAGTCATTTGATTTTTCCTTGAGCATCTTTACCTCAACGGTTTCTCTTGGATTGTGCGTGGATGCTTTTGTTTTGTTTGCTTTTGTTTTGTTCTTTTGTTATTCAACTTTGAATTTGAATTTGTTTGCCTTCTATTTATTACACAGAAGAGGCAAACGGAGAAAGTTCTATTTTAAATAACACTTTTTCGCTTCAGTGTGTGTTATATTTTAGTTGTATTAAACTGTAAAATCTCTTTTGCTGGTTTGTTAATAGTAATCAAATCCGTTAAGTGACATTAGTTCGGTTTGAGTAGGTTTATGTATTTATTGCTTTCACTGCTTCAGAGGTGTCAAAGTGAATTAAAATCAAAGGGAAAAAAACATTTCGCGTTCGCTCAAGTCATTAAACAAATCATACTACTGTTCGCGTAACAAATCTTCTGAAATGTTTCTATGTCAAAACAGCGAATTTGCCTCGCAATTCATAGCAAGTTTATTTTTAAGCTAACATAAAATATACTCTACGCTCAAGATTGTAGTTTGTCTACAACAAAAACTAATTAAGTGCATTGTTTCTTTAGAAATGTTATTGAGCACCAGTTTCCATTTAAATGAAAGTAATACTATTAAACAAACTTGTTAAAATGCTCGTAACATAGGAGCTTCTTACTTTAAAACACTCGAAAGAAAAATTACCGTTTCGCGCATCGCAATATTTCATTAATTTGTTTTTTAAGCCCCAGTGCGCATTATTTTTCTTTGAGTAGTATTAATTTCATTTGAGTTGTATAAGCATTCATTTCGAAGGTCGTGTTTACTGTTTCACTGTACCATGAAACGAAAGAACGTACTGTTCTCGCGTTCAAAAACAAAACCAAAAACCGAACAGTGTTATCATGTGATTAATCTTAAGAAAATATAAGTCAAGTACATTTTATCCACATTCTATGATGAGATTTCTTTTGCTAATAAAAGTTTACACTCTTCTCAAAACTGTTAATGTGTACAACAAAAGTTCATTAAGATAATATGTTCCTGAGAAAGGTAATCGAGTGTTTACATTTAAATAAAAGTAATGTTCACCAACCTTTTTTTTTTTTTCTCGTAAATGTTACCAGTGCGTGAAAAGTTTGGTCAAGTCCAACATGATTAACGATCAAGCACTGAGACAAAAATATTTTTACAATCTTCTATTCAAAATTATTTTCACAAACTTTTATTTGTTACAAATTATATCTTCATTGAAACATATAACAGAAACACATACACATTGCGATGAAACAGTTCGCACGAATGGCAATGTATAAAAAAAACATACTTTCGATTTATAAAATGTTATGTTCAAGTGAAAGGCAAATCAATAAGCTTCAATATAAGGAGTCCTGCTCGTCTCCATCCTCCATCTCTCTGATTTTTAACACTTGCTTTCTCACTTTCTCTTCCAATTCCTTAACGATATCCTTGTATAGGTCAATCTTCTGTTCTTGTCTTTCCATATGCTCACAATTCTGCCAGTACTCTCTCGGCGAATAGAAGTGTGCGTGAATGTGCTTTTGTATGCTATCTTTATTTCGGTCGTAAAACTTCCAAAAACTCACTTCGATTTCATGTATCTCCTGGCGCATTTCTTCCATTAAACGGACTCTTTTTCGTAACTCCTCGATCTCACGATCTTTGCTTTCCCATATTCCTCTATACTCTTTCACCTTCTGCTCCAAGACTTCTGTATACACTTGATCTACTATTTTGTCTTTCAGTTCTTTCACTGTTCCTTTCAAGGTT
This sequence comes from Oculina patagonica, assembly GCF_052425735.1. Classification (NCBI taxonomy): domain Eukaryota; kingdom Metazoa; phylum Cnidaria; class Anthozoa; order Scleractinia; family Oculinidae; genus Oculina; species Oculina patagonica. The sequence goes on from NW_027558145.1 coordinate 117,256, forward strand.
TCGACTTCATTCGCTTGCGCCACACGATTACCTTCCGACTCATGATACGCCTCCGTGGCTTCCTTCAACTTTTTTTTCAAGTCATAACACTCTTCTTCGTAGCCTTCGATTTTATCGGTCAGTCTGCTCACTTCGTGCTCCAGCCTTTCCTCGCTCCACTTGTCCATCTCGAAAATAAATCAACTCGTCGTGTAGTCCAAACTATCTTGGTTTTATCGTTGTTATATTGGTTGTAAAACCAATGAGAAAGCACTGATGTCATGGTCAAACCGGTTATGCCGGTTTGCAGAGACCTGCTGACCTACGAGACGATTGAAAATGGCCTACATAGGCAAGTGAGAGACAAAAAAACATACATATACGAAAGTACGCGAGATACTCCGAGTAACTAAAAATTACTCATTTTGCTCAAATAATACTCATCTAAATGCTTCGAGTAACCAGAATAAACTCTTTATGCTCGGCCACTTTTCTTTCGGGGCGAGGCATAAAGTGTGCGGGTGGATCACAGGTCGATAGTTTTGATGCGCAAGCTACTGAGCCCAAGGATTCAACTACTCGAGATTCCAAGAAATAATAAATCTTTTATTAAATAAATAAAACGTACATACACAATAAACAATCAAACACATTTTGAGCACTTTAAAGCCGCAGTAAACGTAACGTTCGTGATAAATGAAAAAAAGGTCATCGTCATAGCTTAAACAACAACTGTATCTTCAATCAATAATCAATCAATAAAATTTATTTACCCTCGGAGCTGACGGGGGCTGGCTAGGCCCCTAGCAAAACATATGCTAATATGCCGAGAAAAAAAAATTACAAATGTAAAAATATATACAGAACGAAAAATACATTAATAAATAAGTATTAAATTAAATTAAAATTAAAAAGGGACTATCTAGCTGCGCACAGCATTACGAAAGGCCTGTAGTGTAGCAATTGTTCTTACTCGGTCTGGCAGTTGATTCCAGGCGTTCGCCGCCCAGTATCTTACAGACTTCAGTCCATACTTGGTCGTATTGACCTTAGGTAAGACAATCTTATTAATGCCTCTCAAGTTCTTGATATTGTCCCTGACACAGAAGAGGTCCTTAAGATACACAGGTGCTAAGTTGTTAAGGCATTTGAATATTATAATAAGTGTATCTTGAATGCGACCACTTAATGTGTAGCCTATGCGGCTGCACAGAGAAGCGGAGCTAGAAGACCTGCCCTTATAGATGTAACGTAGGGCTCTTTCGTGAAGTTTCTCTAGTTTATCGCTGTCTGATTTTAGACAATTATGCCATATCGAAGAGCAATAAGTAAAATAAGACATCACAAAGGAATTATACAGGCATAGCTTGGAAGAGGAAGACAAAACATTTCGTAATCTACAAATAACGTCAAGTTGTTTTCCTGCTTTCTTAATAATTTTAGAAACGTGCGTGCTAAAGTTTAACGTTTTCATCCTAGCAAATTTTAGTTTTAGCTATGGTTTACATTTTTCACTTTTTGCATTGTGCTGCTGCCTCGAAAATTTAAAAGATTTTACTGCTTAAGTAATCAGTCCACTGATTAGAAACGAAGATTGTTTTGTATCTCACTTATGACTAAATCAATATCTTTGCTAAGCTCTTTGTCGCTTCCTTCTTTTCTTTCATAGACTTCATAGTCGTTTGTTAGTTCAGTGCTCCTCAGTTCTTGATTACAGTAGCTTACACTTTGCATGTTGCTAAAGGCCTCTCGTTTTTGTCCATTGAGACCATTATAAATGGCATAGATAACTCGATCTACGATCTCCTCTACTTGCACTACGTTCCCAGAGTTTTTGAGTTCTAAAGATGAGAGATAGAGGGCAGTCCTGGGTAGTTTAGGTAACTCAGCAAGGGAGCTTTGCCAATTGTCACTGACGTAAATTCCAAGTGTGCTACAAACATTTTGAGCAAGCTTCATAACATGAACTAGGTCAACTTTCTCCACTGCTTGGTCAAAGTAGCGGAACCACGCATCTTCTTGATTTATCATCAAGCAGGAATGAGCCGTCTGTCAAAGATCATTTAGTCGACGATACAACAGAGACCGTCACGAGAAGCAAAATTGTCATAAGCGTCTGGACCAAGAACAAGAGGAAATGATTTCGTTTGCTCGAGAAGAAACCGATGAAGATGAACATGGAAACAACCTTAGCCAGGACGATGAAGAACCAGAAGAAGAGTATCATGAAGTTGATGACGATATTGATGGTAAAAGCGAAAACGAAGATGGAGATGAAGAGGAAGATGAAGATCACAGTGATGAAGACAATGAAAGCACTACTACAAACGATGAAAATGACGATATTGATCCCTGGGATAAGCTGCGAGAGGAAGCCATTATCGATTTGAAATCATCCTTGGTGGAACAAGTGGAACAATACTAAACGCAGGGTTTGTCGAAAGAAGACGCCAAGTTTCAAGCATCCACTCTTCTACTTCCTGCATACAGAAAGAGGCTACGACTCTTGTATCTCCACTATTTAAAGTGGTATCGTGTTCTTAAAACTGATCCAACACACAAAAAGGTTATGACAACACTGCGCAGTTTTATGGAAGACGATGAAATGGATTTCGCGGAGGCAGCAGAAGCAGCAATCAATAAAAGAAAATATTTATTGAACCCACTGTTTCAATACAATGACGTCTGTAAAGAAAATTTAAGTGAAAGTGACGATGAAGAAATTCGTTACCAAGTAAGAAAAAGAAAATATCACGAAATCCATTAATACGAAACCTGACCTACAAAACAAAAACAGTAACATGGACCTAAGCAACAGGAGTCAGACAAGGAAACAAAGACTTGCGCCAGCTGCAACTTGTCAAATAGAATAAAACTGCAAAGAGTTTCTAAACACACTTAAAATTATAGGCACTCTATGGAGTTGACCATTTCCTGTACTACTGGGTCATTTCAATGTATTTTTGATTCTTTAATAGGGACATTAAATTGTTGTGAGAACTTCGTTTGTGTAGTCTCGTCTATGGAATTCAGCATAAGAGTGTCAATTTGAATACTTGTTCAAAGCTCATAGAGAAGACAAGAGTAGGCAGAGCAGAGTAGAGCAGAGCAGAGCAGAGCAGAACATAGCACAGCACAGCACAGCACAGCACAGCACAGCGTAGCGTAGCGTAGCGGAGAGGAGCAGAGCGGAGCAGAGCGGAGCAGAGCGGAGCAGAGCGGAGCAGAGCGGAGCAGAGCGGAGCAGAGCGGAGCAGAGCGGAGCAGAGCGGAGCAGAGCGGAGCAGAGCGGAGCAGAGCGGAGCAGAGAGCAGAGCAGAGCAGAGCAGAGCAGAGCAGAGCAGAGCAGAGCAGAGCGGAGCAGAGCAGCGGAGCATAGCGCAGCATCTGAGCAGAGCAGAGCAGAGCAGAACTTAGCAGAGCAGAAAGTCAGAGCAGAGCAGAGCAGAGAAGAAGAAATAGGAGAGCAGAGCAAAACAGAGCAGAGCTGTTGAAAGCTGTTAGCGAGATTGCTCTAGATCTCTTAAAAGGAAGCATTCTAGTATCTAATTGATCATTTAAACGTTAAAGCCACATAAGTCAAAGCTCCTTTATCTTACTCGCAAAACCACCAAGTCTCAGAAAGAAGGATTTTTGCCTGCCATCACCTCTTTGATTGCTTCTTTCGCTGTGGAATTATCGGGTAAATTTTTCAAATGAAGTACGCGCAGAAAATGTTGATGGTTCCTGAACATTTATTTCAAAGTATGGAAACAGAACATCGATTAACGGCTACTCCGCAACTCACGACTTTAACACGGCTAGATCAAGACATGAAACAAATCATGGACTCCTCCTTAGCAGAAGATCAAAAAGTAATGTTGTTGGATCATATTCTTAGAAGGTACCAGGGATTGACGAAACAGATGAAAAGTGAAGCAAGCGTAAAACCTACAGTGGTTCTACCCAAAACAGATCCAGCACCGCCTAAAGAGACAATTACTAATATAAATGGTCCTGCGTCTACACCTAATGTTAAGACTACAAGGGAAACACCAAGACAACTTCCACCCACCCCCGCGACTACTAAACAATCGAAAATTCCTGTCAGAATGGAAACACCCCTCAACGCATTGCCTGAAGAATCGGCGTACGCGCTAATGATGGAAACACCACCAGATTCCAAACGCAAATCTGTGAAACGGCATAAAAAACCAAAAACGCCTTTAGTGGCAAGGTTACGCAGCAATAGACAATGGGAACCTTACTAAACCAGGAAAACCGGTTTTTATTCGCTAACTCTATATATGCACAACGGCTGTACGCTCATTTACATTTTGCTTTACACGATGGTGCCAAATATTGGAAACGATACTTGCTACGAGTGTGATTGTATCGAAAAGATGAAGCATGCTTACTGGAATTCGCTAGCGTATTTGGTGTACGCTGAACTTGAGAAAAAAGAACCCAGTGTTATCCAAGACAATCAAAAACTGATGACATGTATCCAAGACAATCAAAAACTGATAACATGTCTACGCGAGTCAGTGGATAATTGGAAAACAATTGCATACTGGCTCTGGCACGATCTGCTAGACATATTGGATTTCACTGCTCCTGAAAATCAAGACTGGATCGATGACACTTCTCCAGAGGAACAAGAGGATGCGATCATTAAAGCCATCATATATCCTGACGAGTTTGGCAAAACCTGTTGGTACTGGTTAGATCTGATTGTTAATGGAGTTGACGAAGTCGACCGGTAAAACCTGTCTAACTCCATAAAAACTATATAAAGAATTTGTGTTTCCACTCTCGAGTCATACTTCAAGATGAGTTACTCACAGTGTAGAATTTGCCTTAAAGATCTTGAATTAATCAAGCCCGCCTCAGGTATACCTTACATTCGATGTGTAGACTGGAAGTTGTGTCCTTTCTTTTGCCGTGAAGAAGATGTGCACGCTTATCAACAATGTATCAGAGATCGCGTAATACCAGAATACATTGCATTTGAAGGTGGGCAGTTGCCTTACTGCAGACACATGGATGTTGCGACATTAAGAGTATCAAGGTCACAGAGCAATCCTTTCAGACCCTATTTCACCTGCAGGAGGAGTAAAGAAATGTGTAGATTCTTTCAGTGGGCAGATGAAACACCGATTGACGATGAACGTAAAATACCGTCACCAACGTACTGCCCTGAGGAAAACAAGCCATCAAAAGGAGTGAAAACCAAGTACACGCCACGACCCAAGCTACAAAGACAAATTGCCGTATCAGAAAAGTTGGCTCATTGTTGACTCATTGAACATTTATTATTGTATTAGCAACATCACTGAACAATTAATATTTATTCATAATTAATCATATTCATGTTTGAGATTGTACACTTTTTCTATACTCAATAAATGTTTTTTTACTTACTTGAAAAAAAAAGTGTGGATTTTAATTCGCCATTTTGAATAAATTTTTATCCAGCCTGAAAACCGGTTTGACCAGCTACCAAACAAGATACATGCGCCATTTTGAATAATCAAATCCAACCGGAATCAAAACTGGTTTGACTTGTTTGACGGTACTCCCTGATTGGTTCTCGTACAAGTCTTTGTTCTCCTTCTATATAACTGCATCACTATCCGGCTGGTTGGGTGGTTCAATAACTCTATAACAACACCAACATCTCTCCTAAAAACTCATGTAATATTCAACAATAAATACTCAAAACAATACCCTGCATAATGACTCGTATCTCATTGAATTTGTCCATAAACCAACGTGACACGCATCTCATTAAACCAGCTCCTATACCTACGTGACACGCATCTCATTAAACCGGTTCTGGATATACAGAGCTCATTAACTCAGGCCTGATGAATTCATGAATAAATTGGTCTATCCATTCCCGGTAAACTACTGATGCTTGTTACTATTGATAGTTACCGCTTTCCTTAAATAAGGTTTCCTACGTACCCTGGGTGCCAAAGGTTTTTCTTGCGCGGCTTCCGTCCTTTGTCAAGTTAGTGTCTTACCCGTAGGTAGACACGAGATAAAGAAACCTTCGGAGCTAACTGATTAAGGGAGAAAAGCTTCAACGTACGATAGTTAAATAATTTTTGCTCATTAACAATTTCATTATCATACATGCATTACACCGTTTTTTCCTGAAATGTTTTCAACCGTTTTACTTTGCTGAAAAGGCTGATAGGGATCCTTTAAGGCGTCGCTTGTAAGGATATTAATTATTGTATATTAGCTTATTCGTTTTCTTTACTTATTGTCTTTCTCACAACACGTTCTTGTTTTTCAGCAATCTTCAAGCGTGGAAAACGGTGAGTACAACAGTCAAAATTTGGTGATCACAAAATACAAATTTACTTATAGCTTTTTTAATAACTGTTTCTCAGAAAAAGGCCTTCTAATCCCAGTGTTAGCAGATCATCATCGCGTGCAGATTCCATTCAAATGGTAAGTTCTTTTAATTTTTTCTTTCAGAATAGTTCGCGGAGAAAGCCATTTTATGGCATATAACGAAAACTTTTTACAAGAGGAAGTAGGTTGGCATAAAATGTTTCCTTTGCAGACAAAATGCTTTCACATCATTGAGGATTTCAACCTCAGCTCCTATCAGAGATAATTTTGGTTCACATAATTTTCAGCCTATCCTTACATATATTTTTTTATTATTTGGTTGTTATCTTTACTTTTTACTGTTTATTCCTAGACTACTGTTGTCCAGCAGGAAGCAGATGCTCAGTCAATAGAAACAAGTGAAGTTACCAGCACAATTTTCGAGATTCCTAACAGTAGTGACTACATGCCGTTTCATCCTTCAACAAGAAACTGGGAGATCAGACGAGAGCAAGTCAATATCATTAAAAATATTGGAAAGGGAGCTTTCTGCCAAGTTGCTAAGGCAACAGCAAGGAACATCAATGGTAACCAAGATGTGACTGTGGCTGTGAAAATGCTGAAAGGTTATCTCATTAAAAACTTTAAGCGAAACTGTGACCTTTTTTAAATTCGATTGATTGATTGCAATAGGCTGATATTTTCTTAAATTGATTTGCTCCAAATAGAAAATGCTCCTGACTCAGACAGAAAGGACCTGCTTTCAGAACTTGAATTAATGAAAAAACTGAAGCCTCATCCTCACGTGATAAAGTTGTTGGGATGCGTAACAGAAACTGGTAAAGTAAATTCGAAGTAACTTTAATAATAAGGACTGGAGCTCCCTTATACAATGTTTTGTTGTGCGCAGATTATAAAGCTAAAACAGACGTCATATTCGATAAACGAGAACGCCCAATCACCCATCGCATATAAATAAATGACTTTGTTTTGAAGTTTGTAAAATGAACGATACGTACTTATGATGTTAGTTTTGAAAAATGGCTGCGAAATATGTCCCTGCCTCGACTCGTTAGCTCGTAATCCGGAAAGCGAGTTCAGTTCTATTTTCTCTGCAATTCACTGAAATCTTCGACAATTTTTATTCTAGATCCGATACTGGTCCTCATTGAGTATGTGCCGTACGGTGAACTGCTGGGTTATTTGAGGAAGAGTCGTGGGCTCAATGACACGTATTTTAATAACCCGGATAGAAAGCCGAAAACCAATTTAACTATACAACAGTTGATGAGGTTTGCATGGCAGATAGCTGATGGGATGACTTATTTGTCGTCAAGGAAGGTAAACATCTGTAATAATATGAATTTACCGAATGGTAACAAATGAGAAAACCACATCAAATAATAAGGGCGGCGACAAGTTTATAATAATGACATTTTTTCTTCTAGATAATTCATCGTGACTTAGCGGCTAGAAATGTTCTCGTTGGTGAAGGAGAGAAGTGTAAGGTGACAGATTTTGGGATGGCGAGGAATGTTCACCAGGATGATATTTATACCAAACAAAGTCGGGTGAGTATCACCCCACCCTTGAACCTCCCGATAAATTATTGTTGTTCTAAAGCCTGTGATAGCATATAACGATAAAGGCTAGAAATGCTGTTTATCTTCCAGGGCCGGTTGCCTGTCAAGTGGACTGCTTATGAAGCTTTGTTATATGGACCATACACAACACAAAGTGATGTGTAAGTGCTGAACTAATATACAATATCAATATCTCTCCTTGTAATTTACCTGCCCATCATACCAACTAACATGAAGGGCAGTTTTACTGATTTCGTAAAATAAGATTGTTTATGACGTAACATAAGGATTTTTACACGAGCACCACAAAAAAATATTGCTAACCACCTAGTTACCATGCAGTACAGGAGGCGGTGGGTTGGTGTTGGCAGGTCAAATTAGAACGATGTTTGAGGGGAAGAGGAGGAACAAAGGGGGTACAGTCTTAACTGTAGATTGCCGATGGATACGAGGCTAATTAATTTCCCGGGATAACTTCGACGATTGCTCTTATTATTATCTTACTGTTACTATTGTTACTATTATTATCTTACTGTAACTGTTGTAACTCGTGTTGTTGCTCAATGTTTCAGCTATTTTGAATACGTACGTATTGCGGCAAAAATAGAAATACGAGCACAACTCTGTGTAGTCCTCTGGGCTTCATCCCCTTTTCCCTTGATTGGAGTAATATTCCACTTGACGGCCCAAAAGCGCGTCCCTTGACTAGGAGTCATAAAAACATTTGTATACATGTAAACAAATTTATTTAGATAATGATATAATGGCTAGATGAAGTGCCGATTCTTAAAGCTATAATGGAATGTTCTTTGGTATGATAGACGTGATATGAACAAAATTTACCGTTGTAAGGGTTTAGAACCAAGAAGTGCATGCTATATCGTCCTATCGTCTCTGTTTCCTCTCCACTATCGCCAGCCCCACATCCAATTCCTTCCTATACCATTTATATTGTTACCAATTAAATGTTATTCATGTTTGTTTTGTTGCAGGTGGAGCTATGGTGTCCTTCTGTACGAGATTCTTACTATAGGTAGGTTTAGATACTCATCATTTACATAACAAAATTAAACAATATGAAAACCATTCATATTACCCTCGATTGTCTTATCTAGGTGGATCTCCATATCCGGGAATTAACGCTCGACAGATCGCCACGAAACTTCAAGAAGGATTCAGAATGCCAAAACCAAAACATGTGGATAGCAAAATGTAAATACACTGTAATTGTTGTTGTTGTTGTTGTTGTTGTTGTTGCTGTTGCTGTTGTTGTTACCATTCTAAATTTTATTGATGAAGACGCTTAACAAACCACCTTTGAACTGTACCACTTTCTTACTGCAATAAAATAATTTCTTTTGCGATTTCTTCCCTTGCCAGGACAAAAAATGACAACAATGTAGAACTCGTTGTCTTGTCATTTGACTCTGTAATCTCCATTTTACATTAAACCTGTTTACAGCAAAGTTATCGCCTAAGGCAATACACTTTACTATCAAAGTGTCTCTCTCCACACAGGTGTATACATGGGTACCGGCGAATTAAATGCTGGGGTAACCTTGCAATAGACGAGCATTCCGTTCAGAGGGGAATACCCTGGGGGGAGTAAAACTACTCCCATCGCTTTTTGCCGCGGGAACTGGGATAAGCGGGATAAGTGGCCTGATGGGCCACAAGGCACGAACGCAGAATTTACCTTCCTTTTATGTTATACGTACTATTTCCAAAACGAGAGCGAGTGTTTCATCGGGGTATCCAAACACCGAGAAACAAATGAAAGCACGAGGCCGTAGGCCGACTGCTTTTAATGTTGCGTTTGACAACTCCGGTTTAATACCAAATATGGGCATTACAAAGCAATGCAGACAATGACGTAATCCGATTAAAACAATAGCTATCGTTACAGAAACACGTGCTCGAGTTTTGGAAATAACTTCTCACTTTTAAACAAGCAGACGCTTCTCAAATGCAACAATAGAAAATTATGCAGTGACATGTTTTGTCAAATGAAACAATAAGAAATTATGCAGTGTCAAATTTTTGCCCTTTTCCGTAAGAACGCGATTGCATGTATGATTCATTAGCGTCCCAGCCATGAGCGAGGAAGAGAATTAATTCAAGAAAGCTGTATTCCCCGTCAACAAGGTATAAAAACTAATACGCGTTAACGTTTTTAAACAATGGCGAAGAACTCTGAAAAAAATCCATTCTTTCAGGAGGCACGTTTAGAGATTACAATTTGCATTAAGTTTCGAAGCGTTCGACTCTCTGAATTGTTGGCAATGAAAATTTGTCATTGAAGTTGAGCAAAAAGAACGAAAAGTTATATCCACCAAGAACAATTTCTGTAATAGTATTTAGTATTCGACGCAATACTGTATTTAAGGAATTGTTGTTAGCATTATTTACGAACTTAAAAACTTAAAGGATAAAAAATTTCGCCTTTTGGACTTTTAAAAAAATTCAAGGATACTACGGACTAATAAATATTCATTGATTTTGTGCAAGTTGTCGATGTGCATACTTTTAGTGGTATATACCACTCTAATTGGAGATTGGTATACTGTTTTTTCATTGGGTTTCCAAATGCATGCACGTGGTGTGGTATACATCTCGTGATTGGAAGTTAATTATTAATGAGTTTGAGAAATACCAAAATTACAGTCAGGGTTTGACATTAATACTCTTTATAAATTCTGACGCTGACTTATTTGAGCGTAAACAACGCTCATAATGTGCTCAAGACGTTTCGACCGAGAATCTTCGGTTTTCTTCGGTTGTTATCATGGCATAAAACGGCTTTTTAACGGTTTCACATTGTACGCGCGTGCGAGTGACTAATACAAATACACGCGAACGCTGCGCGAGACTATGAACATTATGTAAGTGACTTATATACATCAGGGATGTCTATGTGTTCATTTCCCGCATTCTGGTCCCTCTGCGAATGCCACGCTTCTAGGAAAAGCCTCTTGTGGTAATCGCCTGACTTGTCCACCACCGCTGCATGATTGAAATCCATATTATGGTCAAACGTGTTCGCATGTTGCGCGATCTTAGAGTTTGAGAAATGTTTATACCAAAGTTCTGAGCTTCCAATGTCCCATTAGGACGCACATTTTTGCAGTTGATCCATGATTTAAGAACAAAGTTCCGCTCTCTAATCTCGTTTAGCGCAACTATACTATTTACATGAGGCATTTCCTTTGGTGGTTGCTAATTGTCTTTCTGTTGATTAGATATCAGATTATGCTTAATTGTTGGGAACAAAACCCAAGTGATCGACCAACCTTTCCTAAACTAAAAGAAACGATGAAAGGCATGGAGAGAAACCACAAGGTAAACACTATAGAATTCGGCATATTTTGCCAATAACGCATAATTTAAATAAAAGAAACATGTTCTAGTTCTGTACATGTTAGTTGGGGAACAGCGCGAAGAAGAACGCGTAGAGTATAGTATTAAACAGTGGAAGGTTCTCGACCTTTTCTTTTGCACCTGGAACACTCGACACAAAATGTGGACTGAAATTTTCAATATAAGTCGTAATCAGATTCACCTTTTTATATGTCCACTTAGATTTCCAAGTTGCGTACAACATACTTGGCTCAATGAGAAAAAAAAATCTTAGTTCCACTGGCTAACTTCATTTATTTCAGTTCCCAAGATGGCGCAGTCATAAAATTAGCAAAGTAGAAAAGATAACAAGCGATTGGTGCTGAAGCATTATCTTCGCTGCTAATTTATCTGTGTATCGCTTACGCCATGAGCTAAGAAGAACTTAGGCTATCAGCCAACAAAAATCACCTTCACTCAAAACTGAAAAATTATTACACAACTAACCTGCGATCGATATATTTTTCTGTTTCAGACATACATCAACCTTGGAGAGTATGACGACAGCTTGTACGCCAACATGGAAGATCTTACGGCTGAATAACAAGTTGTGCAAGACACGACCAGAAGCTTATTATACTTTTACTCGGGTGTAAAACTCAATCAGAAAAATCTCTATTAAAAACAGAAATAGCAGCAACCTTTAAGTCCGGGGTAAAAGCCCTCCTATTTTTAGGCATATTTGTCTGCCAACAGACAACAAACAGTATTCCGTGGCCAAGGCGAGTAAGCGTCCCCCTTTACCGAAGCTAACAACCTAACAAAAATATACTTTAAATAAAATATAGCCACTAAATAAGTGTTCAAGTAGAGTACATATCAAAACGTTTAATCACACTGGTATTTTTTTAATAACATATCACTTTTCAAAGTGTCTATGTCGGGTCTCTAGGTAACCAGTGCTAGCTGGTATGTTAGCGGTTATTTTACACTGTCTGTAAGCACGATGGATATAAGCTTTCCAATTAAAAGTCTTTACGGAGCTGAACTGCCTTAGGGTTTTACGGCATTTCTTTTATATGGTACTGTCAAATATATTCTCGCTAATATTATTGTAATGAGGTATTATTGTAAGTAGTATTGTTGTTAAGATAGTGTTCCTGTAGACGTAATGCATCTTGTAATGTGTTTTAATTGTGTTTTACTAATGCTTAAAATATTAAACACAGAATAAGTTATAGCAATCTTGTTTTGTTGATGCCCCGATTTTATCAGGAAACGTTTTGCACACTTCTAGATCGCTGCTCGATTTTAGTACTTCAATCTTGTTTTTTTTTTTTGCAAAAGTAAATCTACTTCTGATGTACACTAAAAAAACTCGCATTAAAAGTAGTCAGTTTATTTTGACGACAAGTGAAATAAACTACATAACTAATTACTTAAAGGAAACAGAATATCAAGCTTATCCTTATCCATATAAAGTATGTGACTGCAAATAGAATTTTTGTCTTCTCTCCCTGTATTTTTATTACTGTAATAAATTGAGTTTTATCGGTTCTTGGGGAGGAGCCAATGATAGTTTTGACAACTACCCTCTTGGGTTGTTTGTAGGTCACATGACCTAACAAGCCATGTGCTTGCCATTCTCTCCGATTTATTTCCTGTCGAAAGAATTGCTTCGAACTCCTTCCTCCTCCCCATGTTCCATACTCTTGTTACTGCATCATAATTGATGCAATTATGCATCATCATTATATTATTTTTCCATACGTTTTCTTATGACTTTTGATGTTTCAATAAAAGCAGCAATGGACCTTTGCCCATAGCCATATTTGTCTAATTTGTAGTGTTCAATTTTTGTCCAGTAAACAGAGTTCAGGCAAAGCAGCAATGTGTGTGTGTGTGTGCGGGGGGGGGGGGGGGGGTTCTTTTCCTGGGGCAGGCATAGAAGACATAAAATGGCCTTTAAAATCTAAATCACGTTCTTGCGAAAAGCCACATTTTTGAAGACGTGACGAAAAGTATTTTCGATCATAACAACAGCACTGCCAGGAACTGAACCTTTTTCATGGTAGACATAATCAATTGATGATTCGCTTGCAGCTCGTGGATAAAAAACCGTACGCATTTTGCGTGAAGTTATATATACAAACGCCTCGAATAAAAATCGTACGGTATTTTTTGCTGTGAAAAATGTCGTACGACCAATCACAAGGCTAATACCATCTACATCTACACTTGGTTTTACAATCAGATTTTGGACAACTCTCAACAAGGTAAGTAGGTAATGGTGATTCATTCGTTCATTCAGCCACGTGCTGCTGCTTAGCTGCCTAAAACATGGTCAGGAAGTGATTGTAGTCTCAAGGATACTTAAGATTACTATTAATGTAGAAATTAGACTTGCAGAATTCTTTGCAGTTAAGCTGGGTTAAGAATACTCTATAGCTAATGATAGTGAACAATATTTGCTTGTCGTCTCCGCGATGCCAATGTTTATTTTTTTCATTAAACACTTTGTAATATGTCAGTACTCATGTAATAAAAAAATTACTTTATGATAAGTTCGCTTGACAATTTTTATTAACTTGTTGTGATATCAAACTCGCTCGCTGTGTTCGCTCGTTTGTTCTGTTATTCTTCTCAATTCGTGAATAAAAATCGTACGCTCTCACTTACCATAAAGTAATCTTAATATATAATTGAATAGCGACTTTTTCCGCTCCTTATACTGTAAAGCATTGCCCTCAAGGGAAATGTCTGAGTCACAGAGACATATATCTAAAATAGAAATCTATGTATCCGTTTTCATGCTTTATTGCCGTAGACAGAAGTAAATAACAAAACTCGAAAGCAATACTAAAGCGAACATTTAAATAAAAAATAGCCTGCATTGTGTGTATCTAAAATAGAAATATTTCCTATTGTTATATTCCTATTTAAAACAACGCTTTATGGATGAATGCAAACGTATCCGTTTTAATGTCTTATTGCCTTGGACATAACTGAAAATAGACGAAAGTAATATTAAAGCGAACATTTACATAAACATTGACCTGCATATTGCGCAAACAAAAAATGCATGGACTTTATCTGCGGACTTTATCTGTTCCGAGAAGCGGATAGTTGATCTGGAACTTCTCCCTTCGAAAACTGTCCGCTCTTGGAAATATGCGATGTTCAACGAAGAGAGAATGTTTAACATGAAAGCAATTGTGTTGGCGTTCAAAAATATTGCTTATCTGTTAAATATTTAGCACAATATTGATCTACAGTGCCAGACTACTATAAAAAACAACTTAAATTTCATATCAACAAATAAACTGAACGTAATATTCCTGAGCACTCATCGCTGAGGCTGACTCGTCCCTAGTCGTCTCTTACGACAAACTTATCATCCCGCGCCAAGAAAAATCCTGGGACGATTCAGTTGCTTATGCGTGACTTGAGAGTGACTCAAGCTACTGAAGTGTGACTCTATTGAAACAAGAACTGCAAGCAGTTTATAATCGTGCGGGTAATTTTTGACCACCTGACCTCTTTCAGTGCTTTGGCTTAAAGGCACGGCACCGCACAGTAAAATCTTTAGAAAAGCAGCAAATATTTATTTTGTTCCGAATGTTCAATAAAATAAACCCAAACCAGTTCATTTAAAAGAAAGCCAAATCACGCCAAAATAAAGAGTAGACTAAGGCCATCCCATTGTGTTTCTCCGTTTAGCGTCTTCCGACAAGCTTTTGGTAATTCCCCTGGCGCGATGACGTGTATCCCGTGCTTTGGCACATTCTTGCTGAGCTTGCAACTTACGTTTCGATAACGTTTCGATTCTCAAAATACCGTAAACTCAAAACAAAAATTGGGCTATCCAGAAAATAAGTCGTCGTTTTGCAATATTTAACACATTCCGGGTAAATTGTACGACTTGTACTCGCTCCGAGCCAAACGCTTGAGTAACACAACAATAAATATTTCACACAAACAGAGCGCAGAGCATTCAAACAGAAAATAGGTGAATGATTATTTATAGCTACAAGCGAGAGATCGCGTGACAGGGGTCTGACGTAGTGGTAGTTTCAAATAGCTTGGACATGTCCAAGCGGTCTTGGTTTTCGCTATGTGATTATATTCAGCCTTCTCTTCTTGTAAAATATGGTATGAAACAAAATTATACATTTCAGAGAGCAGAGTGTTCGTGTTAAACGCGAGTGATCGGCTGATCGCTATTAAATATTAAATCTTGCGTGACCGTGAGAGAAGAGCCGGCTGGGCCGCGTGGGTCTGGATCGATTTACCGACAAAAAAAAAAATAAAATTCCGTGCAGATTATGAATCGGGCCCAGGCCCCGCCCGATTAATAAAGAACGTATTGGTTGAGTACTTTTGCGACCTGCATTATAAAAGCAACGGCAGAACTTGTTCCTCGAGTGGACCTGACAACAACATTTACGAGTAAGCAATGAGTTTTTTCACAAACTGATGATGGGTGAAAACTTCCTTTCGTTATGCTACCTCTTACATGTAATCGTGTTGATACTTCCGCATTCAGGTACGTTTAAGAGATTTCAGTCTCGTTTTGAGTAGGAAAGTTATTTTACAATTTTAGATAAGACTAACAGTAGCGTCCTTTATGTTTAAGATCATGAGCAAGGCCTTCAAGATAATTACAAAATAAACAGAGGCAACATTGTAGGGATTTATAGCAAGATAGGGCAACACGCCTCACTGAGGAGTTTGACTAAGATTGAATAATTTACGACATTGCCTCAGTGTTTATCGAGCACAAAGACCTATTCGACGGACGTTCACATTAGACTTCTTAGATCAACAAAAAAAAAACTCAAAACGGAACGATAAGTGGAGGAAATGGACGTTCAGTTGTGAAAATATGAATGACAGACATGATTGCGTGATATTATGACTGCTGTACGCTTACAGCAAATAACCTCAGCCATACTTGTTATGCATCAAAAGTCGACATCATTAGGATCGCAGGCTTACAGCGTGACTAATTGATGGTAAATATAAGAATTTGTATGGACCTTAATGTATACCTATAATACACAGCGAATGGTTGAGCCGAATTTCCACTAGTTTTACTTTTGGTTCACCTTCACTGTAATACTGAAATGAAGAACTTTGCTACCAGGGTGGTAGTATATTCGACATGCAACTTGAAACTCGTTGACATTAGACTCGTTCACATTATTTATTTTGACTGAAAAACAATGAGCCTTTAGTTATATTCTTTTAAGCGCATGCTATCAAAACAATTCAAAGCCATCAAGATAGAAGCTAGGCAGCTGAACAGCCAATGAAAAATGCCTATGGAATTGCATGTTTCTTCCTTGGCTCGAAGAAGGCAGTTAATTTTGTAAGAGTTGTAATGTGGTCATTGCCATTAACAGGCAACGTATCGAACACATAGGCTACGGGGCCGGCAAGGAGGGGAAGAAGCCTTTGCTTTGTTAAGTAGCAGAAGCAGCATGTTTTACATGTTAAAAAACAAGGATGTTGTATCCAAGGAGCAGTGAGAAAATACTATTTGGTCTTAAACCATTTAGACCAGGCTGCCCATGAGTAGTTGAACCAGCCAAAAAACGAGCCTAAGCGGGAAGTACTAAGAAAGTCGTTTGGACAGTAGAAACCGCGGAATTCGTTTGTTGTTGATGTCCCATTGCTCGTAACCGGTATTTTAAGGCATTAAAAAAAGTCGATTTCGGGCATCCTCGTCGCCAATTTGATATCATAATAATATTTAAGAAATAGAAAACATGTTCCGTGTTTCTATCGAGTTATAGAAACACGAGTGGAAGTTTGGGAGAACGAGAAATGCTGTGGGAACACGAGTCGATAGACGAGTGTTTCCACAGCTTTTTCGAGTTCTCCCAAACTTTCACGAGTGTTTCTATAACTCGATAGAAACACGGAAAACATGTTTTCTATTTCTTTTAGAAAACAGCACAAAGAAAATAACGCACATCAAAGTAATATTTAGCGTTTTTTTTAACATCAAAACGTAGATTCTCTTCACCTCGCGGTTTTACGTCATGAACATAATCAACCAATCATAGTAAGGGAGTCGATGAACAGGTATAAATAAACTGTTCAACATTTGCTTGAAGGCTAAAATTCACCGTTTTGGGCCAGACAAACAAAGAAAACAGGCCCCAAAGTTAACGTAATTATGAGAAATAACTAAGCCAATGGTTTAACTGAAGTCAAGCACTGGAAGGAGTCAAGAATTGTGGTTTTATTTCGCTTCATCGACCTAACCGAATGGTTTGACGACCGACGCTGCCGATCCAGCGACTCGAACCTTGGAGGTGAAAGTGCATTATTTTTCTGTGAAAAGAAGTTTGACTTGGCATTCTGGACAAATATCTTGTCCTGTTGAGGAGCTGTGAATAGTTCTGAAGTGCTGCAAAGCCTAGAATGGAGTGAAGTTGCGTCAATTCATATACTTCTTTGAAAGGTCAGCCGCTTCGATAATTTTTTTCACAGACTATTTTTGAATGTGTAGCAGGCTCTGTAAACATCTTACTCGCTTGTTTTCAAGTGTGCAAATATTTGTTTAGTCTTAACCTGGTTTTTGTCAGCTGTGACATTAAAATTTGGCACAATTCTTAGTTGTTATTTTTGCATTGCTTATTTCAGCGCCGTGAATATTGATTGCCGTGTCTACGACAACTGTCTGTGTCTCCATCGAGTTATAGAAACACAATTTTTAACAAATCAGCGCACGTATTTACTTTGTGCTATTTTCTAAAGTTTATTATATTATTCAATATTGTTCTATCCATTGTCTAATTGCAAGTCGCCATTGAAAATGTAAATGGCACCAATGGCTATTTCGTGACATCTTTTCACGACGTCAATACGTGCATGTGTGTCATAAAATTGGAAATATTTTAAAGCGCCTGACATGCTCGACCAATCATTTTGTGCGACTTTCCGAGTATATTATCAAAATTTATTGACCTTAAATTAACAAAATGCAAACAATATCAGATATATATATATATATATATATATATATATATATGACTTCAGGTGGGTTTCACACTGATAAATCCAGAATAGTGCTCAACAATGAAGGAGCGGTTATATATATATATATATATATATATATATATATATATATATATATATATATATATATATATATATATATATCTGAGCGGATTTGCAAGAACCGGGTCGCCCACAAGCCAAATTACTCCAAGCTGTTACAAGTCCCCGGGCCTCCCCCCTGGCTAGAGATTGGCACGTCACCAGCCCAGGTGACACCTGACACAGCAGCCAGGTCCCTTGTCAGCAGGGAACCCTCAAGCAATGTCAATCAAAATATTCAACAGCCCCTCACAGGGCATTCAAAATTTAACACAAACATACTAAAAAAATAAACACTCCAAGCTGTTTACAAGTCCCCGGGCCTCCCCCCTGGCTAGAGATTGGCACGTCACCAGCCCAGGTGACACCTGGCACAGCAGCCAGCTCCCTTCTCTGTAGGGAACCCTCAAGCAATGTCAATCAAAATATTCAACAGCCCCTCACAGGGCATTCAAAATTTAACACAAACATACTAAAAAAAATAAACACTCCAAGCTGTTTACAAGTCCCCGGGCTTCCCCCCTGGCTAGAGATTGGCACGTCACCAGCCCAGGTGACACCTGGCACAGCAGCCAGGTCCCTTCTCTGTAGGGAACCCTCAAGCAATGTCAATCAAAATATTCAACAGCCCCTCGCAGGGCATTCAAAATTTAACACAAACATACTGAAAATTCAACACAAATGGGCCCAAGCGTCCAAAGACAAACCCTCCCCTCCCCCCTGCTTTTGACAGCTAGTCCGCCAGCCAGGCACCAGCGGATAGCTAAGACCCTGGGCCAGGTCACCAGAGCACTGGTGACGGAAGCCCCCCTCAAGTTAAGGGCACCAGCTGGGCTTGGACTCGGGCTTCGCCCGAGTCCAAGCGAAAACCTGGGCGACCAGGTTTTTGCAAATCCTCTCAGATATCAGGCCCAAAAAGGCTCCGAAAGGCCAAAGTCACTGGCCAGGGGACCAAACATGCAGGCAAAGTTCTAGCAAGTCGATTGGAGGGGCACCCACTGCCTGATTGGTGCTCAATATCTGAGCGGATTTGCAAGAACCGGGTCGCCCACAAGCCAAATTACTCCAAGCTGTTACAAGTCCCCGGGCCTCCCCCCTGGCTAGAGATTGGCACGTCACCAGCCCAGGTGACACCTGACACAGCAGCCAGGTCCCTTCTCAGCAGGGAACCCTCAAGCAATGTCAATCAAAATATTCAACAGCCCCTCACAGGGCATTCAAAATTTAACACAAACATACTAAAAAAATAAACACTCCAAGCTGTTTACAAGTCCCCGGGCCTCCCCCCTGGCTAGAGATTGGCACGTCACCAGCCCAGGTGACACCTGACACAGCAGCCAGCTCCCTTCTCTGTAGGGAACCCTCAAGCAATGTCAATCAAAATATTCAACAGCCCCTCGCAGGGCATTCAAAATTTAACACAAACATACTGAAAATTCAACACAAATGGGCCCAAGCGTCCAAAGACAAACCCTCCCCTCCCCCCTGCTTTTGACAGCTAGTCCGCCAGCCAGGCACCAGCGGATAGCTAAGACCCTGGGCCAGGTCACCAGAGCACTGGTGACGGCAGCCCCCCTCAAGTTAAGGGCACCAGCTGGGCTTGGACTCGGGCTTCGCCCGAGTCCAAGCGAAAACCTGGGCGACCAGGTTTTTGCAAATCCTCTCAGATATCAGGCCCAAAAAGGCTCCGAAAGGCCAAAGTCACTGGCCAGGGGACCAAACATGCAGGCAAAGTTCTAGCAAGTCGATTGGAGGGGCACCCACTGCCTGATTGGTGCTCAATATCTGAGCGGATTTGCAAGAACCGGGTCGCCCACAAGCCAAATTACTCCAAGCTGTTACAAGTCCCCGGGCCTCCCCCCTGGCTAGAGATTGGCACGTCACCAGCCCAGGTGACACCTGACACAGCAGCCAGGTCCCTTGTCAGCAGGGAACCCTCAAGCAATGTCAATCAAAATATTCAACAGCCCCTCACAGGGCATTCAAAATTTAACACAAACATACTAAAAAAAATAAACACTCCAAGCTGTTTACAAGTCCCCGGGCCTCCCCCCTGGCTAGAGATTGGCACGTCACCAGCCCAGGTGACACCTGGCACAGCAGCCAGCTCCCTTCTCAGTAGGGAACCCTCAAGCAATGTCAATCAAAATATTCAACAGCCCCTCGCAGGGCATTCAAAATTTAACACAAACATACTAAAAAAATAAACACTCCAAGCTGTTTACAAGTCCCCGGGCCTCCCCCCTGGCTAGAGATTGGCACGTCACCAGCCCAGGTGACACCTGACACAGCAGCCAGCTCCCTTCTCTGTAGGGAACCCTCAAGCAATATCAATCAAAATATTCAACAGCCCCTCGCAGGGCATTCAAAATTTAACACAAACATACTGAAAATTCAACACAAATGGGCCCAAGCGTCCAAAGACAAACCCTCCCCTCCCCCTGCTTTTGACAGCTAGTCCGCCAGCCAGGCACCAGCGGATAGCTAAGACCCTGGGCCAGGTCACCAGAGCACTGGTGACGGCAGCCCCCCTCAAGTTAAGGGCACCAGCTGGGCTTGGACTCGGGCTTCGCCCGAGTCCAAGCGAAAACCTGGGCGACCAGGTTTTTGCAAATCCTCTCAGATATCAGGCCCAAAAAGGCTCCGAAAGGCCAAAGTCACTGGCCAGGGGACCAAACATGCAGGCAAAGTTCTAGCAAGTCGATTGGAGGGGCACCCACTGCCTGATTGGTGCTCAATATCTGAGCGGATTTGCAAGAACCGGGTCGCCCACAAGCCAAATTACTCCAAGCTGTTACAAGTCCCCGGGCCTCCCCCCTGGCTAGAGATTGGCACGTCACCAGCCCAGGTGACACCTGACACAGCAGCCAGGTCCCTTCTCAGCAGGGAACCCTCAAGCAATGTCAATCAAAATATTCAACAGCCCCTCACAGGGCATTCAAAATTTAACACAAACATACTAAAAAAATAAACACTCCAAGCTGTTTACAAGTCCCCGGGCCTCCCCCCTGGCTAGAGATTGGCACGTCACCAGCCCAGGTGACACCTGACACAGCAGCCAGCTCCCTTCTCTGTAGGGAACCCTCAAGCAATGTCAATCAAAATATTCAACAGCCCCTCGCAGGGCATTCAAAATTTAACACAAACATACTGAAAATTTAACACAAATGGGCCCAAGCGTCCAAAGACAAACCCTCCCCTCCCCCTGCTTTTGACAGCTAGTCCGCCAGCCAGGCACCAGCGGATAGCTAAGACACTGGGCCAGGTCACCAGAGCACTGGTGACGGCAGCCCCCCTCAAGTTAAGGGCACCACCTGGGCTTGGACTTGGGCTTCGCCCGAGTCCAAGCGAAAACCTGGGCGACCAGGTTTTTGCAAATCCTCTCAGATATCAGGCCCAAAACGGCTCCGAAAGGCCAAAGTCACTGGCCAGGGGACCAAACATGGAGGCAAAGTTCTAGCAAGTCGATTGGAGGGGCACCCACTGCCTGATTGGTGCTCAATATCTGAGCGAATTTGCAAGAACCGGGTGGCCCACAAGCCAAATTACTCCAAGCTGTTACAAGTCCCCGGGCCTCCCCCCTGGCTAGAGATTGGCACGTCACCAGCCCAGGTGACACCTGACACAGCAGCCAGGTCCCTTCTCAGCAGGGAACCCTCAAGCAATGTCAATCAAAATATTCAACAGCCCCTCACAGGGCATTTAAAATTTAACACAAACATACTAAAAAAATAAACACTCCAAGCTGTTTACAAGTCCCCGGGCCTCCCCCTTGGCTAGAGATTGGCACGTCACCAGCCCAGGTGACACCTGACACAGCAGCCAGGTCCCTTCTCAGCAGGGAACCCTCAAGCAATGTCAATCAAAATATTCAACAGCCCCTCGCAGGGCATTCAAAATTTAACACAAACATACTAAAAAAATAAACACTCCAAGCTGTTTACAAGTCCCCGGGCCTCCCCCCTGGCTAGAGATTGGCACGTCACCAGCCCAGGTGACACCTGACACAGCAGCCAGGTCCCTTCTCAGCAGGGAACCCTCAAGCAATGTCAATCAAAATATTCAACAGCCCCTCACAGGGCATTCAAAATTTAACACAAACATACTAAAAAAATAAACACTCCAAGCTGTTTACAAGTCCCCGGGCCTCCCCCCTGGCTAGAGATTGGCACGTCACCAGCCCAGGTGACACCTGACACAGCAGCCAGGTCCCTTCTCAGCAGGGAACCCTCAAGCAATGTCAATCAAAATATTCAACAGCCCCTCGCAGGGCATTCAAAATTTAACACAAACATACTGAAAATTTAACACAAATGGGCCCAAGCGTCCAAAGACAAACCCTCCCCTCCCCCCTGCTTTTGACAGCTAGTCCGCCAGCCAGGCACCAGCGGATAGCTAAGACCCTGGGCCAGGTCACCAGAGCACTGGTGACGGAAGCCCCCCTCAAGTTAAGGGCACCAGCTGGGCTTGGACTCGGGCTTCGCCCGAGTCCAAGCGAAAACCTGGGCGACCAGGTTTTTGCAAATCCTCTCAGATATATATATATATATATATATATATATATATATATATATATATATATATATATATATATATATATATATATATATGACTGGATTTTTGAAAACATGGTCTCCGGTTGAAGCAAAACTTTTTCGCCCGTCGCCTGGCGATAGCCAGGGGTCAGGCCAGCCTGGCGCTTGAAAAAGCAGGGGGCTTGGTGTCTTGAAGGGTTTTGGCATGCAGCCCAGGCTTCAGGCTACAGGGTGGTACCATGCCAACCAGCAGGTCTCATAACCCAGGGGGGTGGGGTGGGTTCAAAAAGTGGACACTTGGACTAAAAAACTGATTTTTTGGTCTTTTTTGGTTTTCGTCAGCAGAACTGGCCTGGTTAGGCTACAAGGTTAGGTTGCGGCGGTGATCCAGCTGGGCAAAACTCAGGTGAGTGTGTTTGTTCGCCAGTGACTGCTTGACTTTGCTTGATTGACTGACAAAGCCTTTGATTTTCCTGGCAAAGTGCCAGTGAGAGGTTTGTGTTGCTGACACGGTTTTCAAAAATTCAGTCATATGTTGGCAGGGAATGCCTGCTTCCAGCTGGCTGTGACCTACGGTTAGCCAGGCTCGGGCGCCGGGCAAGTCAGCTGGGCAAACAGTGATTGTCAGTGCAATTCCAGGCATTACCTGCCAACATATGACTGGATTTTTGAAAACATGGTCTCCGGTTGAAGCAAAACTTTTTCGCCTGTCGCCTGGCGATAGCCAGGGGTCAGGCCAGCCTGGCGCTTGAAAAAGCAGGGGGCTTGGTGTCTTGAAGGGTTTTGGCATGCAGCCCAGGCTTCAGGCTACAGGGTGGTACCATGCCAACCAGCAGGTCTCATAACCCAGGGGGGTGGGGTGGGTTCAAAAAGTGGACACTTGGACTAAAAAACTGATTTTTTGGTCTTTTTTGGTTTTCGTCAGCAGAACTGGCCTGGTTAGGCTACAAGGTTAGGTTGCGGCGGTGATCCAGCTGGGCAAAACTCAGGTGAGTGTGTTTGTTCGCCAGTGACTGCTTGACTTTGCTTGATTGACTGACAAAGCCTTTGATTTTCCTGGCAAAGTGCCAGTGAGAGGTTTGTGTTGCTGACACGGTTTTCAAAAATTCAGTCATATGTTGGCAGGGAATGCCTGCTTCCAGCTGGCTGTGACCTACCGTTAGCCAGGCTCGGGCACCGGGCAAGTCAGCTGGGCAAACAGTGATTGTCAGTGCAATTCCAGGCATTACCTGCCAACAATTGTTGGCAGGGAATGCCTGCTTCCAGCTGGCTGTGACCTACCGTTAGCCAGGCTCGGGCACCGGGCAAGTCAGCTGGGCAAACAGTGATTGTCAGTGCAATTCCAGGCATTACCTGCCAACAATTGTTGGCAGGGAATGCCTGCTTCCAGCTGGCTGTGACCTACCGTTAGCCAGGCTCGGGCACCGGGCAAGTCAGCTGGGCAAACAGTGATTGTCAGTGCAATTCCAGGCATTACCTGCCAACATATGACTGGATTTTTGAAAACATGGTCTCCGGTTGAAGCAAAACTTTTTCGCCTGTCGCCTGGCGATAGCCAGGGGTCAGGCCAGCCTGGCGCTTGAAAAAGCAGGGGGCTTGGTGTCTTGAAGGGTTTTGGCATGCAGCCCAGGCTTCAGGCTACAGGGTGGTACCATGCCAACCAGCAGGTCTCATAACCCAGGGGGGTGGGGTGGGTTCAAAAAGTGGACACTTGGACTAAAAAACTGATTTTTTGGTCTTTTTTGGTTTTCGTCAGCAGAACTGGCCTGGTTAGGCTACAAGGTTAGGTTGCGGCGGTGATCCAGCTGGGCAAAACTCAGGTGAGTGTGTTTGTTCGCCAGTGACTGCTTGACTTTGCTTGATTGACTGACAAAGCCTTTGATTTTCCTGGCAAAGTGCCAGTGAGAGGTTTGTGTTGCTGACACGGTTTTCAAAAATTCAGTCATATGTTGGCAGGGAATGCCTGCTTCCAGCTGGCTGTGACCTACCGTTAGCCAGGCTCGGGCGCCGGGCAAGTCAGCTGGGCAAACAGTGATTGTCAGTGCAATTCCAGGCATTACCTGCCAACATATGACTGGATTTTTGAAAACATGGTCTCCGGTTGAAGCAAAACTTTTTCGCCTGTCGCCTGGCGATAGCCAGGGGTCAGGCCAGCCTGGCGCTTGAAAAAGCAGGGGGCTTGGTGTCTTGAAGGGTTTTGGCATGCAGCCCAGGCTTCAGGCTACAGGGTGGTACCATGCCAACCAGCAGGTCTCATAACCCAGGGGGGTGGGGTGGGTTCAAAAAGTGGACACTTGGACTAAAAAACTGATTTTTTGGTCTTTTTTGGTTTTCGTCAGCAGAACTGGCCTGGTTAGGCTACAAGGTTAGGTTGCGGCGGTGATCCAGCTGGGCAAAACTCAGGTGAGTGTGTTTGTTCGCCAGTGACTGCTTGACTTTGCTTGATTGACTGACAAAGCCTTTGATTTTCCTGGCAAAGTGCCAGTGAGAGGTTTGTGTTGCTGACACGGTTTTCAAAAATTCAGTCATAATTGTTGGCAGGGAATGCCTGCTTCCAGCTGGCTGTGACCTACCGTTAGCCAGGCTCGGGCACCAGGCAAGTCAGCTGGGCAAACAGTGATTGTCAGTGCAATTCCAGGCATTACCTGCCAACATATGACTGGATTTTTGAAAACATGGTCTCCGGTTGAAGCAAAACTTTTTCGCCTGTCGCCTGGCGATAGCCAGGGGTCAGGCCAGCCTGGCGCTTGAAAAAGCAGGGGGCTTGGTGTCTTGAAGGGTTTTGGCATGCAGCCCAGGCTTCAGGCTACAGGGTGGTACCATGCCAACCAGCAGGTCTCATAACCCAGGGGGGTGGGGTGGGTTCAAAAAGTGGACACTTGGACTAAAAAACTGATTTTTTGGTCTTTTTTGGTTTTCGTCAGCAGAACTGGCCTGGTTAGGCTACAAGGTTAGGTTGCGGCGGTGATCCAGCTGGGCAAAACTCAGGTGAGTGTGTTTGTTCGCCAGTGACTGCTTGACTTTGCTTGATTGACTGACAAAGCCTTTGATTTTCCTGGCAAAGTGCCAGTGAGAGGTTTGTGTTGCTGACACGGTTTTCAAAAATTCAACAATGTTGGCAGGGAATGCCTGCTTCCAGTTGGCTGTGGCCTACTGTTAGCCAGGCTTGGGCACCAGGGAATTCAGCAGGGCAAACAGTGTCTTTCAGTGCAGTTTCAGATATTGCCTTACAATAGCTAATGTATTTTTTTCGTTGTTGTTTTTGCTTAGGGTGAATTGCTGCTTTTTTCAGCGATGGCTGTTAGAGGATTTTTTAATTTCTTATTCATTTTGATTACATTTTTACCTTTTTAGAAAGTTTTCTTGTCATCACCGAAAACAATAACTTTATCTTCGTAAGACTTTTAAATGTAACCCAGAGATTTTTCAGCCCAAACAGTCTAATAATTGTTGCATTAAATCAGTACAGGAACATTTCTCTTTAATTTAAGTAGTATTGTCATTGTATTAGTCCTAAGCTAGTAAGTTGGTGTCAGATTCAGAATTTAAAATTGTAATCTTTTACTTATTATTGTGTAGTTTTTTTTCAAACCTAACATTACAGAATTGCACAACTTTTCATTTTAAAATTGTGTCTTTTTGCTACATATTTGAAACAGTTTTTTCCGATTTGATTAGATGTTTTAGTTATCAAAAGTCGTGCTTACAATATTATGATAAGTTTAATAATAGTTTATAATTTAATCTAGATTTTTTCTTAGTAGACATTTTTTTTATGTTTTCAATGTAAATTGCAATTTTAAAAAGGAAATGTTTTATTGTAACCAGTCGTGCGTTTTGAACATGAATAAAGCCATGGCTAGCTATAGGAAGATTAAGCAATCATTTCCTACGTATACGTTGTACTATTCATAAATAAAGTTTCCTATTACCTACAGCAAAGTTAGACTAATAAAAGTTGGCAATTAACAAATCTTGTTTTTCTCCTAAAGCATCTCTCCCGTCTGTTATGGAACCGTAATTCTTAAAAACCTGCTGGAAATCTTTTTCCTGGAGATAATTAATTCGTTATATAAACGGAAACAAAGCTTAAGTTTATTGTGAACTCACGTCAAAAAGTTCAAAATTAAGTGTTTAGTTTTGTGTTACCGGTATATTTCTATTCACCGGTACATTTTAACTTATACTTTTCCTATCTTTATTTATTCGTTTCTTAGGTCTCCTCAGCGTGCATATCAAATCTGCTGAACCTTTCTGTGATTACGGTTTATTTTTTAACGCGGCTGTTGTATTCGAAATTCTTTAACAGAAAGCAGCATAATTCATCCTTGCTAACCCCTCGATTGATTGAGCAAAGAACTTGAATGCGCAAGTATAGAACAGAAGTTCTGCAGCACAATCATTCTAGGTTTCTGTACCACTGAGCAAATTAGAGTAGCAAAAAAACGCTATTTTCCGGCCTTGGCTGGTCCGTTAAGGAAAACCTGTGCTCTCGATCTTGAACACACATTCATTCAAGACCTCGGACATAGTTCTTCCCTACACGGACCTCCAGGCAGGCGCATAACATATGTGTGACTTATTTTGCCTTTCTCATTAAAGTATTGGCCAATCATTGGAGTCCTTTATTTGAAACTGAAGCTCCAATGGGTAGCTCGTGGGGCCGTGTATCAATAAGTTAAGTGTCCAGCAGACTGAAAGTGCATTCAACTGAAATACTGTGAAAACGCCAAACTAATTGCTAATAGCTAAAAAGATTACTAGCGAACTACCAGGTCATATTAACAACACTAGCTCTCTCCAAAAGGGAGAAGTTCGCAACAATATATTGGCAAAACAGAAGGTTTTTTAGCTCTTCGGCTACGTGAAAATGCCATTACATCGGAACAACCTATGATCAGGCACTTATTTAATTGTGAAAGATTTAAAAAAAAAAAAAAAAATTTTTTTCAGCTTGCCGGATTACGCTTAAAGGTTTAATGACCGTTTTTTCCAGGCAGTTGGCAATATCTAAAATAACATATTTTATTTTACGCATAGTTTCAACAGACTACTACGTTTTTGCATTGTAGGTACAGACAAAAGTAATTAAAAGTAAAACAAAAGGACTGACTAGCAGTAAAAACACGGATGCAAAGACAGCAACAGCAAAAATTGAACTTAAATACATGATACCCTTGCCGCATAATAAGTTGGTCTTCCATATGCATAACATCTATCTACAGTAAAACGATTATTCCAGAGCGTTTCACTTCCACATCATTCCGGTAAAATTTTGTTTTAAATACTTTATTGACACACAAAATAATACAAGGAAATTTTATAACGATTAATGAAATAAATTATAGCAAAAATAATCTTAAATACACATACAACTAGAAAATATAGGATAAAACAGGTAGTTTACGATTAAAAAGCGGTAATTTTGGATATACGTTGTATCGGCTAAATGGAAAAGAGGAAAAGAACAAGGAAAATCAACAAGATCTAAACGTAAATAATTAAATAAATGAAATAACTGAAAAGTTATAGGAAATTCTTCCACTTCCTATTAAATTCCTCCAGTTGTTTATTTTAAATGGCAATTTGCCTAAGGGTATCAATCCTGATATTTTAGCGGTAAGATATTTTATTAAATGTCGGGACTTTTGTCTGTGAAATCTATGCCTTATGTTGGCATTACAGTCCAGAAGAAAGAGCAAATAGTGCATCACCGCTTTGTCTATAATAGAAAAGTCGACCATTTGAAAACCACCTTCGTCAATTAAAAGGAGCACTGAAAGCTTTTCGTTCGATTTTGTCCGACTTAAAGTTCCAAATAAAATGAAACGGCAGTGTGTTGACGTCTTTTCAGAAAATTCATACCAAAACCAAAACACCAGTTGTACATCAGGAAAATGAAATAAAAAAATTAGGAAAGAGAGCTATATTTCGTCCGTCACCAGCAATATACATTGAAAATAAACTGTAGCGCTTATTAGCCTGAATTCAAGCTTCTGCCTTGGAATTCAAACGAAAGGTGTATCTTTTGTGAGACTCCTTTTCTTTCAGTCTTATTTGGCTTGCCACCTTCAGAAGTTTTTAAGTTATATTTGGTTTCCGTCAGTGTCCGTACCACGAACCTAGTAAGGAAAATTACTTACAATTTTTTATTCGTTACGGCTTTGTACAATAACTCAGACGGTCCATCATTTTTTTGCACTAGTATATACCTTCGAGCGAGGTTATGACAGCAAACAGATCAAGAACTCTTTGGAAAGGTTCGGTTTAATTATTTCTGAAGATGTTTTATTTTTTGCGTTGTGACAACTGCTTGGAAAAGCGAATGTTAAAGCCTCTCGTTTCTTTCACCTTCTAGTACAGCCTTTTATTTTAAGACTAGCAATGTGCTTTGTAATTAACTAGTAATCGATTTTTAAAGTTGTAACAAATTCTTTGATTTCTATAGGCAGGAGCGAGTGATTAAATTTCCACAAATCGGTTCGTCGAGATTTTCTAGACTAAATCCGATAAAAATAGAAGAACAGAGTCGATGATTTTATCGCAGTTTTTCTGAGGCCAAAAACTCTTTTTTTTTTTCAAACGAGCCAATAGTCAAGCGACATGTTTTTTTTTTTTCAGAGTTGCTGCTTTACATTTAAACCATTTGTTTTAATTTTTTAGTGTCGATATGTATTTCGTAGAGCTTAGGTCTGTTGAGATAAGCGACTCTCTCATTCGTACTGATGTCTTTTCCACTTGCGTTATCATATCTTCGTGTGGACAAGTGGACAGTAAAAATCCCCCCTCTAATATAATTGATAAAGTGGAGTAAGTGCGTAGCATTAGTAACAAGTTTTCGTACGTTACCTTGGCATTTCGATCGTTAGGTCAGTAAATATCTCTGTCCAAAGTGATATATCAGAACGAGTTTATGAAATCTTCTGTTTTTATCAGAATTTTTTTCTGGTCTTTTAGACGAAAAAATAATTGTGAAACCTCGTCTACGTTTTGTACCATAGGAAAACTTACTTTATCGTTCTAATCTTCTCGCCAAAAGTTTTAAAGCTTTCATAGCGGCATGTTTCGTTAATAAAAGGTTACATCTTTATGTTTTACTGTACGCAAATACAGAATAGTAACGTAACGTAAAACGTACGTATTAAATTACCACCCGAAAGCTGGGAAAGGAATTATCACAACTTCAGTTATATTTTACTGTATACAAATATACAAGAGAGAAGTATCATACGTACAACGAACTAAAATTTGTAACCGAAAGTTTCGCTATCCTTGAAACTATAAGCGTGGTATTCCAGTAAAGATGTATTTCAATTTTATCATTTGATAAAAAAGAACACATCTGGTGATGTCTGTGCTGAGTGGATCGATCTGATATTCGTTTTATTTTTTTGACATGTGAACCCGGTTAATGTGCACGCATATTGACAGGCCTTTAAAATGACACCCTGTTGGGAAGTTATCGGATGAAATGACGCAGATGGTGAAACACGATTCTTTAGTGGCGTCTCCGAGTGAAGCAATTTCAATAAAAACAAACATTAATCTTGAGCAATCGCAAACTTTCTCTATTGCAAAAGAAACTCACGTAGTTGCGCAAACAAATAATATAAATTATTTCCAGAAAGCAGTGAGAACCATAATTTAAAATATGTTTCCGAAAGTACTTGTTTTGCAACTGGATTATCACAAGAATTTACCATGTCCTAAGGTCTCAGCACAAGATAGCCATTTCCTAAGGAAGCTAAGAACCAATCTCCTTGGAATCTATTGTGCAAATGAGGAAACCATTCACTGCTTCTTCTATGACGACAGCATTGGAGGAGCAGGACCTAACGAGGTAATATCTTCGTTAAATCATCTACTAGTCACCCTTCAGATGAAATATGGAAAATTCGATCAGCTTACAATTTGGTCCGATAACGCCCCAGGCCAATTTAAAGAGTGCTACTTGTTTTTTTACCTTGAATACCTGGTGAATAATGGGGACTTTCTGAGAGTAGACCTCAAATTTCTTTTGGAGGGTCACTCCTATTCGATATGTGATAGACGGTTTGGTTGCATACAGAAGTTCTTTGATACGATAGAGAGGGTTGATATTCCGCGGCAGTGGGCTTCGTTACTGGAAAACAGTTCTATGAAAAACATTGAGGTATATTGGGTTACATTAGACATGATCAAGGACTATAAAACATTCCTCAAAAGGGAATTTATTGCCAGGAATGAAGATGAAGACAGACAAATATTTGAAGTCAGAAGGTTAGCCTGGCTTAATTTCGGCTGTGGTGAAGTTGTTGATCCTGATAGCGGGGACTTGAGTCTTGTTCATCATCCCGGAACTACGTATGTAAGGTTTAAAGTGGATACTGACGAAAGGCCAAGAATTGTTTCATTTTACAAAAAAAAACAGAGACACGGATTGAATGCCGAATTTCTCGTGCCTGTAAGGCATGAACAGAAACCTGTACCAGCACAAGTTAAAGAACACTGTTTGACGTTAGCTCGAAAATATTTAACAGAGGAGGCACAAGCATTTTATGCCTCTTTATCTTGTCAGAAAGGCGCTGCAGAGAATGAAGGCGAATAACTTAAATTTCGATAGAAGATCTTTTTGTGGGAAGTTTATTTAATCCATGCCACTTTCATGACATTGAACGATACACAATACCTTTTTAATATTCACTGGTGTATCGTGTCATAAAGGATGTATAACATAATAGGAAGATACACATAATGGACCAAAAAATTAAATGTATTGTATTTACGTTTTTTGAATGATACACAATACCTCTTTCGATTTTCACTGATATATCGTGCCCTTAAAGATGTAAAACTAAATAGGAATTTACATTTAACATACAATAATATAATGTTTACCTTTTTGAACGATACACAATACACTTTTAATTAATTTTCACTGGTGTTTGTTGTCGTAAAAATGAACTCAATAGGAATTTACACATAATAGACAAAAAATTAAGTGTGTTATTAACCTTTTTTGAACGATACACAGTACATTTTCAATTTTTAATTGTGTATCGTGGCGTTAAAATGTAAAACACGATAGGAAGTTACACATATAGACCAAAATATTACAGTAAACTCTCGCCTTGCGGACACCTCGTTATTACGGATACTCCGTTATTATAATTACAGATAAGAGTTGGAGTCCCAGCGAATAAAAAATAACTGAAAATAACTCCCTGTACTACGGAATTTCTCTATAACGAACACCAAATAGTGGTCCCGAAGGTGTCCGTTGTAAAGGGAGCCGGTTGGCTGTAAATGTATTATTTTCGTTTTTTGAATAATACACAATACCTTTTTCAATTTTCATTAGTGCATCGTGTCGTAAAAGATGCATAACATAATAGGAAGCTACACATAATATACAGACAAATATAACGATCTCATATCCAACAAGCGCGACTGGTATCATTGTTTTATTAAAAACGCCCAAAGAAATGTAATGTTTGAGCTCCCCAGCTAATTTTACTTGACGCTCACATGCCATTCCCTGTTAACCAATCAACAAGCAAGAATAGCAAAATACCATTGCTAGTTTTTAGTAATATGCAATACTGAATATACGTAGGTTGTAAAGATTCGTCGGAAATCTTTAACATTCGGCACAACCCCAGTTTTTTACTAGCTGCAAAGTGTATTTTGTTGACAATTTGTTGAATTATAAAACAATTATCCTGCTCGACCTTGCATTGCGAAATATTGTCTGATTTTAGCCAATAAGTATCAGGCAATGTTCCGCCGAAAGTGACGCAAACATCGTTTTAGTTGCGAGATGGAAACGTCTACCAAAGAACATTACACGTTATACGTTCTCTGTAGAGAAAGGAAAGAGCGTTACAAAATAAGGCCTGTGCCAAACGTCGAACTTCACATGAAACGAACTAAACTGAGCGAATTAAGCTCATAATAAGTTCGACGTTTGACTAAGGCGAGTTTGAGTCACCGTGACAAAATAGATGGACCTGATCATATCACTGCAGAAGATCTAACCAGCTATAACTAACTAAATAACTAATGAATTCGAAGAAAAATTGCAAGTCTGATTTAACGGTTTGGTACTATATTTAAATTCTTTTATTTTTAAATGCACGGTCTTCCCCCTTCATCAGTCTTACAGAGACCTGTAAGATCCTGAAGTAGGACGGCCGTGCCTTCCGAAATTAAAGATTGGAATTCAAATATAGTACGAATCCTTTTAATCAGCCTTGTAATTTTCCTTCATTAAGATCAACCAACACGTTCTATCCGTCTGCTTCAGACGGATAGTAAGTGTGAAGTTGACAGCGGGTCAAACGTCAATCTCCTTATGAAACGAACTCTAAAATTAAACATTTGTATGTTATTTTTTTTTGTTTTTTGCTGCACTGAATGTAGTTCGGTGTCGGTTCGACGAATTATGTTGACTCAACGGTCAAGCTTTACCTGTTTGGGTCGACCAAAACTGAAATTTAGTTCGTCTCATGTGAAGTTCGACGTTCGGCCTGAGTCTAAAAGGCGTGTAAAGGTACTGAAATTTACTCAGGTAGAGTTTGACTATTCGAGTATAGCGCCCATTCCGGGTCATTGTAATCCCAGAGCAACTCTACTGTTTGTGGAATGTCGCGCAGCGCTATGAAGAACACTCTGGGTTGGTTACTGTTCTTGTTTACAACGAATGGCTTCACGTTGGCATTTTTTCGCGAATGATTTAGGGTAGCTCCCCAAGGAAGTTTGCTTTGTACACTGCCTCGGTATGGATCAATGCTGAAAAATAAATACATAGACTAATATTATACATGCAGTTTATAAAAATATCATAACAATAATAGATTGTCATTTCGTATTAGAGGTAGGTTTCTGGAGGCACAATCGTCGATGCCTAGCTACAAAAATCATATTTTTGTAACCGGTAAACATACTACGTGGGAATGAATGCTAATAATTAGTTAAATTAAAAGCTATAGGTATCACTAAAAATGTTTGTTTAAAGATTTCTTATTGAATGTTTTTACCCCAAAATGCTGACTTAAAAAAGTGTCGCTTTTCGAACCGCACAATCAAAGGCTACAAAATAAAGCCATGTATGGGATACTATGAATATGTCAGGATGGAATGGAATAAATACTATGGGATATTAAAGTTGCTTTACCCCAGTCAATTCTAAACCACGTTATCGGCGTGGTAAATTGAAGGACTACATGTTCGAATTTTCTTTCACTTAAGGCAAACAACGATAAAACATAATTAAAAAAAAAAATTTCAACACACTTAAAGCAGCACTCACGCAATGCCTGCGCTGTCCAACACCATAAGAACGCACACTTTTCCCTGCTCACGGTACTCGTTTTCCCGCCTCTTAGATTCTTCCAGGCCCATAACTTCACCTTCGTATTCGCATATAATTTCATGCTTTTTAATGTCCCTAGATGCGAAGGCGCATTTTCCGGCTTTTCGCGGATCACTAGGCACATCGTGAAGCTTAAGAAATCAAAAAAACATTAAGTTAAACACGTCCGAATGAATACGTTCCTAATGTGGAAAGATATCAGAGTTAATGATATAGAAATAGACAAAAAGTAATATACACATAAAAAATGATATAATATTATTCCGAAATCATTCACGTTAAATAGAGCGTCATTGTTTTTGCAACCACAAACAGGAAATGATATTTTTATACACAAATTATCGTCACCTTATCAGCGGCCTAGCGGGGAGTCCACAATAAAGAATTAAGTTTATATGAATTTGCTCCCAGTGGCAAAGAGTTAGCACCCGTTGTTCATAATTTGGGAGAAGCGTATCATAGACGATTTTTTCAATGATAATATTGAAGACTTTTGTCGGACATTAAAGATTGCCTGTATTATAAAGACAGGAATCCGTAAGGAGAGGCTCGACTGTGTATGTACATGGCTGCTTACCTCGATTGGGGGAGTTGGCTTGGGATGGAGGGACATATAATGCTGAATTCGTTCGGCCATTATACGCCCCCCAAACTCAATTGCCCTCTCTCGTCGTGGCCGTTGAACCGCTATCCCAGTGTAGCCACGAATGTTAACATGGACAGCGGGCCTTATTGGCCAGCCATTCCGCTGCCCAAAAAACAAAACTTCCTTCTTGAATTGCTGGTCAAGTGAAAGGAAAAATAATAAAATGTTTTATTAAAAATATTTTTTATTATATTTTAAACTAACATGTGACTTAGATCCGGCACAGTTTAAAACCGTGTTGCCTCATTTCTTTTTCAGAACTCGCTAAACTATTTAGCATAACTGATCTAAAACATTTAGCATAACTGTATTTGGTTTCGATAATTAAAGGAAGCATCTTTACCGGATACATCAAAATTCGTCGATTTCTCAGAGCAGCGCACAAATGCTGTCTTCTTAATGCAATATATTTCTGTCACAGTGTAAGCATCATGCGTCCTTGGTAAGATTCACACAGGTCGTGAGGTCTAGACACTCACAGCGCAATAACGTCTTTCGCGGAACCTTCAAAAAAGCTGCCAGCATCAAACAAAGCTATTCCTTTTGTACCTTTTCAGATCTGTGTTCAGCCTGAGATGGATATGCTCTTACAAACTTCGCAATCTCTATGCGCTTAAGTTTAAAGTTTACTTAGCTACTTTGAAGTTTCAATACAGCAGATGCTAGAATCTGGCTACCAAGAAACCAGATTTTCCTATTCTTCCACACAAAATAGAAGTACTTCTTGCGGAAAGAAACCATTTTGTGTCTTTTTACATGATAACTGTATATGATCTAAAACAAAAGCGATTTCTCAAGATTTGTAACGACTTACCCGGTAAAAACTTCTCTCTTTCAATAGGTGTTTGGTTTGGCCGTCACGCTCAGACCACAGAGCCACAACACTTGTGTAATCCTCAAATATTTCTTTGGACGACACAAACTCTTGCTCCCCTGCCGATACAATCACTTCTTTTATGTACCTGTCCAAAAACGGACATTTCGCTGCTCTTTTGTGCTTTAGGATAACCCTCCTAATATTGACAAACTTCGGAGGCATTTTCAAACCGTTTTTCACGTGCTCTGAAGTCAAGCTACAAACTCTGTACTTGGCAGTCACGGTTGCATGCTGATTGCACGAAAATACGTCCGCGCGCATGGGAATTCGGCCATTAAAAATTAGCTCTGGTAACAGTCGAAAAGTGTATATAAACCGGCCAAGACGTGGGAATTTAATTCTTCTGGTATAAGTGGAAGCATATACTCGTGTTGATAAAAAGTTGCGTAATTAGTTATAATGCTGCCTTACCGTAATTCTTCTCCTTTCAGTAATCTTTTAGCATTTTGATAAAGAAATTTGAAGTTTAAAAATACACTTCTGCCAAAATTCTAATTCTAAAAATCCTAGCTTTCGCCGATACACGGTATTGACAATTATTCCACGTTGGTCAACTAAAAAATAAAGATGTTAACTACATATTTGAGATTCTGGTTTAACGACTAAATTTTATCTGCTCTTATGTCCCGAAGTATTTGAAATTTACCAATTACAACAGGCCCGGGAAATAATAATTTTTAACAGAGTACAACATTTGTTTGTATTTTTTTTAACTCGGGAAGAATTGTCATAAAATACTGCAGTTTTCAATTGAGTGCCGTAAAACCAAAACCAAAGTAATTACTCTAGCCAATCACAAAGAGCACAGACAAAAAGCGAAAAAGCGAAAAAGCGGCTGGAAATCGAGCCTAGTAGCCGGTGTGAAGTGCAGGAAAACGTGTACGGGCGAGTCATAATTGGTTTTGGTTTTACATGTGATTGGCTGAGAAAGTGGCGCGAGAGTTTTAAACCAATTACTAAGCGTACTAATGTAAAACCAATGCAAACGCGAATTACTTTCGACACTCAAGTGAAAACCGCTCTATGAGACTATGACCAAACAACATACCGTATTTTCTCAAGTAAACGACTCGGCGTTTATTTCAAACTTGGCCTGGTGAACCCGGCGTTTTAATCGGGGCCAGGCGTTTATTAACGAAGTGAAATTTTTTGTAATTTTTCAAGTTGATATATCATTACTCATCCTGCGATACCTAGGGCCAGTTTGTCAAAGCGGAACAATTTTCCCACTCGTTCCGCCCCTACAAAATTTCCCTGGGTCTCCGAGGATGATTAGTACCAAGGCACGTTGCAATCAGGATTTGCGACATAACAGAACCGAAACAATATATATGAACAACATGGAAACAAGTAAATGTACGGATATAAAACTTTAAGTTCATAAACGGGAACGCCTGGACCTCGCCGGAACAAAGGCTGGAACCTCGATCAAATAGCAGTTTTGACCCGGCGTTTAATCTGAGAAAATAGTTTGGCGTTTAATCGAGAAAATACGGTACATCGCTGCCTCAAAATAATTATAAAGAAAATAAGTCAGACTTGAAAGACAGGTCGTTTTCATTTAATATTTCTTTATTAAATGTTCATACACTAGTTAACTTTTGTAGCCAGAATAGTAACGTCATATTTCAAGGAAGCAAATCTAACCTCACTGTCTGTTAAGTGTGCCTCGCGTTCATCTGTCAGACGTGAGATTTTATCTTCGGACCTGTGCGGTCCAGTTTTATTTTTTTCCTTATTCAATCCACTTGTTAGTTGGTCGCAGGTTTGACAAGTGTCCTGCCTCGCTTTTCTAAAACTAAGTATTTCTTTCAATTCACTGTTAAAAATGTTTCTGAACGCCGAGAAACTCAAATTTGGACCTTTATTTGCTTGTCTCAAACTGGTTGTCTTCAAATTAGGGTTTTCAGCAAGGAATTGTGACCACATTTGACGCATAGTAACTTTTGAGTCAAAATATCGCTTAGCATCCGTCCTCGCTCTGCGATAATAGGGACCTTAAGCAACAGACGTTTTCGTTGACGACGGCGACGTGACGACCGATAAGAAACTGGGGATAGAACGGCTTCAGGTCGCGGTCGCGACATCGAGTTTTCATCGTTAAGCAAAGCGCGCGAAAACGTGACGACGCGCCGGGCTTCGCAAATTTGGCGGCAAATACAAAATTTATAGTAAAGCTCTAGATTCCTGTTCATTTGCTTTTTCTGGCATTCGGCAAGGTTATGTCGAGCTTAAAGAAAACGCGAGATTTGCTTTTGATTTGCTATGTCAAAGGAATGATAAAAGCAAATGAATTTGCCGTCCTTTACGACATAAACAGGTCAAAAAATCCACTGTTTCCTTACGACAACTACGAAGAATTCTCGCTGGATAATTTCAGCGAAGAGGAATGCATAGCGGAATTTCGTGTCGAAAAGAATGATTTACCCATTTTGGCAGACGCCCTTGGCATTCCACATGTTTTCCGTTGCTCGCAGAGGTCTGTGTTCGCTGGAATGGAAGGCTTGTGCATGCTGCTGAAACGACTTGCGTATCCCTGTCGTTATAGCGACATGATACCGCGATTTGGAAGACCAGTTCCAGAAATTAGCATGATGACCAATGTTGTTCTGGACTGGATTTACAACGAACATAGCCACCACCTGACTGACTTTAACCAGCCCTTCCTTTCCCGAGCCTCTCTGCGAGCATATGCAGATGCAATACATCAAAAGGGCGCGGCGTTGAATAACTGCTGGGGTTTCGTTGATGGTACTGTACGCCCTATTTGCCGCCCACTCCAAAATCAGCGAATCGTCTACAATGGCCACAAGCGGGTACATGCCCTGAAGTTTCAATCCATTGCAACTCCAAATGGTCTCATTGCCAACTTATATGGCCCAGTAGGTGAGAGGGAAAGGGTGGGTCTTGAAAGGAAAAGGAGGTTTAAAAATAATGGTTTAATTATTGTAACATATTTACTCGTTTTTTTTTTTGTTTGTATTTCAAGAGGGCAGGAAGCATGACAGCGGGATGCTTGCCGATTCCGGGGTATACAACGAGCTGGCTAGGAACTCTTTCGACCCTGCTGGGCACTCTTTGTGCATATATGGAGACCCCGCCTACCCACTGAGAGTACATCTCCAAGCTCCCTTCAGGAATGTGGTTCCCACCCAGCAAATGGAAGATTTTAACAATTCAATGAGTGTCGTCCGTTCTTCAGTAGAGTGGCTTTTCAATGATGTTGTCAATGATTTTAAGTTCCTTGATTTTAAGAAAAATTTAAAGATAGGTTTGAGCGCAGTGGGAAAAATGTATGCTGTTTCTGCCTTACTCAGGAATGCTATAACATGCTTGTATGGAAACACTACATCCACTTTTTTTGATCTCGACCCTCCAAATATTTATGATTATTTCTCTTAATTAATATCTGCTACTAACAAACTGTGGAAATTAGCAACATCTTTAATGCTCTCTTGTGAAATAAACAATTAACAAATGTCTTAACATGTTGTTGTACGTTTCGGTTTGAATTTACAAGTATAACCTGCAATAAAAACACAACATGACTACAAGGAAATAAACGGAAAAGTACCAGATATATTGTTATAAGCACAACAAAGTTCTCTAGTTTATGACTTGCTGGAAGATGAAAACACTGTTCACCGCTAAAGTACTGATAAAAGCATTGATTAACAAAATAACGTTGCACTCTATTTGTGTTCTGGCATTTTCTGAAATAAGGTGGCCATGAGTTGTGCTTGCTGCTTCTGGGATTCCATAAACATAGCCTGCATCTGCTGCAATTGTTGCTGCATCTGCTGTTGCTGTAGCTGTTGGTGTTGGTTCTGTTGCTGAAGTTGTTGCTGGAACATGGAAATCATCTGCTGTTGTTGCTTCTGTTGCTCATTTAGAAGCGACTGCTCGCCTTTTTTAGCCTCAAGCTCTTCTCTTTTAAACTGAAACTCCAGCTCACTATGCTCTTTTAAAAACTGGACTGTGTCGCTGCCACCTCTCCGCTTTTACATCGCTTCTCTTCCACTGACTCATCTGGATCGGTTTTCCTCTTCTTAGAAGCACCAAGACTTTCCATTGACATTTTCCGCATCTCTTCTGCTGTTTCTTTGTCCTTTTCGAGTTTTTTCGCCTTGCTTTGGTGATCAAGATGGAACTCTTGTTCCGCCGCTTCCCATTTCTCGATGATCTCTTCAAGGGCTAAATCAAGCTCGGAATCTTCAGGGGAGATGCCAGTTCCGTTTTCAATTTCACGTTTCCTTTTTTTGGCTTTTTTCTCGAGGATGGTATAATGATCTCTAACAGCCCTCTGTGACACTGTAAATCCTGGATGAGTATTCAGATTGTTCGCTATTTGGGTCCACACCGAACCACGTTCTTTTGAGCCAGCCCTGAATTTGAAGGGTTCGCACAGCAGAATTTCTTGTGCAAGCTTCAGTTCTTTTTGTTCTGTCCACTCCATCTATGAGTTAAAGACAAACTTTATTTTAAAAATAGCTCGATTAAATTAAGCCTTGTACTATTCAAGCTTCACTAAGAGAAACAATCCTTGT
Organism: Oculina patagonica; assembly: GCF_052425735.1. Taxonomy (NCBI): domain Eukaryota; kingdom Metazoa; phylum Cnidaria; class Anthozoa; order Scleractinia; family Oculinidae; genus Oculina; species Oculina patagonica. The sequence continues at coordinate 157,549 of NW_027558145.1, forward strand.
AAACTTATTGTAAGAAAAAACAAAATACAGAGCCTAGCTAACAAACTTGGTTTGCTTTAAAATATCAAATGTAAAGAATGCAAATTTAACATCTTGCTTTTAAAATCGGTCTAGTGTTTCACCAGTTTATACGATACTCAGTGCGAAAACAGGCATATTTTGGGCTTATTTTTTATTAGTAATGCCAGTATAAAGACTTCCAAATGACATAAACTCACCATGCTAAGAATATATTTCGGACCAAATTTTTGCGTTTTTCATTCGATTGGGTACATCAATCGGCCCCTAAAAACAGGAGCTTCGCCAGCCAGGTAGTAGCTGTATTGATTTAAGTATTTGCATCGAAGGTAATCACCTCATATACACAAGAAATAAAACCTAGACGAGACAATTTGGTTGCGCGTTTTTTATCAGCTTCGACAGCCTGTAAATATGGCGAAGCGAATACAAAATTTAATTTGAGCCGATAAACAAAGCCTCCATGTAAATGACATGTCAAGAAGAAGGAATTACCAAAATAAAATAAATGTTCTTTCAAGCTATAACAATCTACCGACTCTACGTTGAGGAAATTGGAAAAGAAAACTAATTATACTAAGCGGCATTGCGTTACTAAAAACACCCTCTTTGGCGCTGAAAGCTTTCCTGACATGTGAAAGCAATTAAAATAAGGTCAGGAATTCCTCCGAAACATTCTTTTAAGCAAAGGCAATCATTATGAAACCTAACCTAGCTTCGACATTGTAAATTAGTACAAAAATAAGCTAATAGTGAACAAAAGAAAAGACTAAGTACTCACGTTTTCGTCGCGACGGAAAACCCCACGTTCTCGCGTTCTCGACGTCGAGGCAACGTCAGGTCAGAACTTGTTGTACATGCGCAGTGACGTCAAGAAAGTAATTTCACGTTTCCGGTTGCCGTTCTGAGGTCGGCGACGTCCGTTGCTTAAGGTCCCTAATGTGAAACACTCGCGTCATACGAACAGATAAAGTCAACAACCAGGTTTTTCACATTAGGCAAAAACCGCCTTGGCGTCCTCTGGCCTCTCTGGTCCGGTTGTATGGCTGGATTATCAAGATGGATCTTTTTCAACAGCACTTCTATTTTGCTTGAAGACAATCCATAGCATTTTTTAAATGCGGTCTTGCAAACCATTCCCAATGTAGGTATATTGTAAGTCACTTTCCGTATACCTCTTATTGTCACCTGTATTTCCATGAGCTTGGAGAAGAGGTAATTCTGCTCATTATATGGTTTTTGATAAACCATATTTCTTTGATCTCGTATTAGACTTCTTGTTCGAAATGCACCGTTTCTCAGAAGGCAACCGCTATTGCAACATGTCAGAAGTATGTGGTTTACGTCGTTGAATGCAGCATTTTTTCGTCTAATTATTCTTCGCTTATTCTTAGCGACGTAAATTTTCTTCAACTTTTTTCTGTTAGTCAGATTTCTACTTCCCTTTTCCACAGAGCTAGCGAGTGGGGGTCCACGTACAAAATACTGCCATGGTCTTCTAGAATCGAAATTGTATAAAAGCTTGTTTAGGTCTTCACCGCCAGAATTACGCGAGGAATCGTCTGAACTCGATCTTGATGTTGTCATATTGAAAAGGCGATTTGTCGAAACACAGAAACGCCAGTATCTTTTATTAAATTTATTCGGTAAAATTTCGTCATAACGAATGAGGTTTACGAAATTAAATTACGAATGAGCTAGCATTCTCGATTTCTCCATTTCCGGTCAAAGGATTGCGTATCTCAAGGCGATTTTAACGTCAACTAAAGCCTGGAATCTGTCAACTTGCACGCCCATTTAGGTTTTTTGTTCTTGTGCAATTGGCGCATTTAGTTTGCGAAACACGTTACTTGTTTAATCGCCAATATGAATTAAAGTATTAGTTCCTTCAACGAAAACAAAAATCATCCCTCGAGAATAACATAAATTTATTATTCTGAGGACAAATGTTCAATAATTTAATAAGTGTTTAATTGGCGCGTGATTACTGTTGTCAGCTGTTGTTGTTCACTGCGGGATAATAGGGTCGATTGAAATATTCTAAAAAGCTTTGCACTTTTAATGACTACCCCTTTATTATTACTTCAGAAAATACTTATTAGTTTCACAGGAATCACAGCTAGGAGAAGTTTATCTACAACAGTTGTTCAAGAATTTTATGTTTGCGTGACATATCTTCTCCCTTGTCTCGTTATGCGACACGTTCAGCATTTGGCGGAAAAATAAACAGCGGGAGTCGACCACGAGCAATCCTTATTTTTCGCAGGGTCCGTCGAAGCGATGCTTGAAGCGAAAATTTTTTGGGGAAGCGAAAAAAAAAAATGAACGCTCGGTTGAAGGAGGCGGGGAGAGGCGAGAAGCGAAAATATTTAGCTTCTCGCCTCGCCCGCCTCCTCCCCACAGAGCGTTCATTTTTTTTTTTCGCTTCAAGCTCGACGGTCACTCTGTAGTCTAGTCGATGTCATGGGAGAGGTGATGCCCGCTCGCTTTTTAGTACTTCCGTACGTTTTAATTGAGATATATGGTTGGGAAATCCTGAGTTTTTCTCACATACAAAAATAAATAAAAATGAAACGAAATAACATTTAAATTTTGATCTGCCGTGAGTGGGCCGCGAAAAAACTTTCTTCCTTCTCCAGTCCACTGAAATAAACTATTGAAAGTCTTGCTCTCGAAAACCAAAATTGCTCGTAGCCGATCATTGCAAAGGTAAAGTAATAGTAAAGTAAAAGGCCTCCAATCGAAGGGGAGTATTCATGACCACTGCATCCATTTCCTTTTTCGACAAGATGAAGTTCAGGTAGTCTCAGTACAGTAGTTTGTCGCCGGTTTGTGTAGACCGGTCCAGTTGTGAGTACAACTTTATACTGCATTGCTTATTTGACACTTTTTGCCAAACGAAAACGTTGCTTGCCTTTATTTAAGCACTTCAGCCTTTGCTACTGAGCGAAACCGAGATCCCAACATTTAACGTATTATTAAAACGAGCTCAATATTTATCGACCGCGCGAGGGGCTACGCTGTTAGGTATGATGGGAACTGGTGACGATTCCATCGCTGGTCATCGAATCAGTTTTCATTTCGTGGCCTCTTCTGCAGTCGAACTGTGTCGATGGTTTCTAATGAAATGACTAGAATCCCGTTCTATCTCTTTTGGATTTAATAACCTATATCGGTAAGTGTTCTTGCGCGTAAATTCAATAGGCTTATTTAAACAAAATGAACTTTTCTAAATTGTAAATAGGCGTATACCGGCCGAAGTATGGCGGGTAAACCTTAGAGAGCTTACGACTCACATCTGAAAATGTAAATTATATCTTTAGGGAACCGAAGTTTGGTCAGTGTTGTCTTTAAGTAAGCTGATGGTTTGCCTGGGACGTGGATTTGCGACGCTACAGACTGTTCAAACCGAAGTAGTTTATAAGGTAAGTTTAAAGTAACAACAAGACAGCGAATCTTCGAAGCCACTGAAATATGCTGTCTTTTCAATAAAGATAATTCGTCTTAAGTCTTAAGTTTGTAAATTCGTCTTAAGCGATTCAGTGGAATTCAGTGGAACTTCGAACTTTGTTTTCGATGTTTGGTGTTGTTAGAAAAGATTTCTTTTGATAAGATATTTGAAGCAGTACCAAAAAAGTTTGCAATAAGGTGGAAAAATTCTGGTACAACAATTTCTTATCAGAGTCTGAGAATGATATCCAAAGTTCACAAGCTATGGGCAAAAGCTCACATCTTTTAAGCGATTCAGTGGAATTCAGTGGAACTTCGAACTTTGTTTTCGATGTTTGGTGTTGTTAGAAAAGATTTCTTTCGATAAGATAATTATTTGAAGCAGTAACACAAAAGCTTGCAATCAGGTGTAAAAGTTTTGGTACATAATTTTGTCCAATAACTACTCGAAGTCCTGGCGGATTTCCTCTTAATAAGCTTAGCTAATATTTTATTTCCATACAGCTGTTTATAAGCTTTTATATATCATTTTGCTGTTGCCTTAAAATAATTGTTAAATGAGACAATGAAGAAAAATTAGGCAGAGGTTAATAGATAGGTGTATTTCGCGCACTGCAGATCTCAGCTGTTTTTTATTTTGACAAGAGAACGTCTTTTATTACATAAAATGTTGAGTGAATCTACATGTTTTAAACGTTCGGTTTTAATCGATGGGTATAAGGAAGCGGCGAAAGTTTTCAATAAATTTCCCAATGGAAATTTACAAATAACTTTGCTTTAGTCATGCATTAACCAGCGATTCAGAAAAGTATGTACATACAACAATTAATGACTGCCATCGAATCATAACATATTTAATCTTAAATACTTCACAGAAAACACTATAAAACAAATCCATTTTGGCTTCTAAATAAGTGTTATAAAAGAGCTCTGTCCGCATGCATTGGAATTATGCCTGCACTTGTAACTGAAAAGGTTTTTTTAGATTTGTACAATTAATGTATTTCAGGAATTAAAATTACTATCGAATAATGATCAGCTTGTTAAGATACAACTTTTTTACAAACTTAAAACTTTTTTGACCCTTTAATCACTGACCCATCAAAGTAAATAAGAGCTGGAAAGCACTGAAAACTTTTTTAAACTCCTTAACAGCAGAAGTTTTTTTACTGTGCTAAAAATTATAATTAATGGTACAATTAATTCATTCTAACTGATTTTTTTCTTTCAATTTTGTTTTTATGTTATGTCATCAATGATCTATCGATGTGTAAATCTTAGATTTTAATCTCAGATGATAACAGCTGTAGATTGAAATTCAGTTTCCCCCATACTCTTATCCTCCCACAAGTTTTTATTATTTTTTATTAGTATGTACGACACAAGTGAATAATGCTTTTTCGTGCACACTGATTGGTTAACTTGAGGGCCCAGATATGTAAGCAAAGTACTATTCACCTCCGAGCTGCTTAAGTGAAAGAAACTGCTTTTGCATGTCGCTTTGTATCTGAAACTAAGAAAAGTGATATTTTGGTTATTTGGTACGCTAATTTTAACTTGTGTGGTAATTATACCAAAACAGTTATTCACTTCAGTTTCTTGATCTGTAAATATGAATAAATGTTAATTATTTTAGTTTTAAATATTTATTGCTTGTAAAATCTTAATATTTCATAAACAAAATATTAAAAAATAAATAAAAATATATAGGGTGATCACATTCCACTGATTTTTAGCAAATTTAGTATTGGAGTCAAAACTACATCAGTGTAAGTTCTCATGGCCATGTTAAAATTTTATGTGTATCTGTTACCAGCTGGCCGTTTTAAAAGAAGACGTCACATGCCATATATATTTGATTACACGCCGCAGCATTTATTTAATTGTTTCTGATTTGAGTGCGATGTATATTTCAGGGAAGCAATTTTAATTTACAAGGCAGCATTTCTTAAAATGTATTTATAGCTAATAGTATGGTTACAGAACTTTTGAAATTTCAAAAAGAGAAGAATGTTTGAGTGCTTGTTTGAAAATATCTTTTCTATATCTTAAAACATAATTGTTCCTATCATGAAAATAATTAAGTTTTGGAGGCTTGCACTTAATTTTAACTGCATTCCCTTTTTGACTTCATTATTCTAATGTCAATGCTACATCATATCATGATGTAGTGTTTTTTCAAAGGCAGCATTTAGTTAAATATAATAACTGCTATGCTTTAACTTTTTGTTGTCACCTCGACAAAAAATTTGATTTTTTTGTTTGTTTTTTTCCCAACAGCAAAGCAGTAGCAAAGCTCAGGCTACAAGGTTAGGTTGCGGCGGTGATCCAGCTGGGCAAAACTCAGGTGAGTGTGTTTGTTCGCCAGTGACTGCTTGACTTTGCTTGATTGACTGACAAAGCCTTTGATTTTCCTGGCAAAGTGCCAGTGAGAGGTTTGTGTTGCTGACACGGTTTTTAAAATTCAGTCATATGTTGGCAGGGAATGCCTGCTTCCAGCTGGCTGTGACCTACCGTTAGCCAGGCTCGGGCACCGGGCAAGTCAGCTGGGCAAACAGTGATTGTCAGTGCAATTCCAGGCATTACCTGCCAACATTGTTGGCAGGGAATGCCTGCTTCCAGCTGGCTGTGACCTACCGTTAGCCAGGCTCGGGCACCGGGCAAGTCAGCTGGGCAAACAGTGATTGTCAGTGCAATTCCAGGCATTACCTGCCAACATATGACTGGATTTTTGAAAACATGGTCTCCGGTTGAAGCAAAACTTTTTCGCCTGTCGCCTGGCGATAGCCAGTGGTCAGGCCAGCCTGGCGCTTGAAAAAGCAGGGGGCTTGGTGTCTTGAAGGGTTTTGGCATGCAGCCCAGGCTTCAGGCTACAGGGTGGTACCATGCCAACCAGCAGGTCTCATAACCCAGGGGGGTGGGGTGGGTTCAAAAAGTGGACACTTGGACTAAAAAACTGATTTTTTGGTCTTTTTTGGTTTTCGTCAGCAGAACTGGCCTGGTTAGGCAACAAGGTTAGGTTGCGGCGGTGATCCAGCTGGGCAAAACTCAGGTGAGTATGTTTGTTCGCCAGTGACTGCTTGACTTTGCTTGATTGACTGACAAAGCCTTTGATTTTCCTGGCAAAGTGCCAGTGAGAGGTTTGTGTTGCTGACACGGTTTTCAAAAATTCAGTCATATGTTGGCAGGGAATGCCTGCTTCCAGCTGGCTGTGACCTACCGTTAGCCAGGCTCGGGCACCGGGCAAGTCAGCTGGGCAAACAGTGATTGTCAGTGCAATTCCAGGCATTACCTGCCAACAATTGTTGGCAGGGAATGCCTGCTTCCAGCTGGCTGTGACCTACCGTTAGCCAGGCTCGGGCACCGGGCAAGTCAGCTGGGCAAACAGTGATTGTCAGTGCAATTCCAGGCATTACCTGCCAACATATGACTGGATTTTTGAAAACATGGTCTCCGGTTGAAGCAAAACTTTTTCGCCTGTCGCCTGGCGATAGCCAGTGGTCAGGCCAGCCTGGCGCTTGAAAAAGCAGGGGACTTGGTGTCTTGAAGGGTTTTGGCATGCAGCCCAGGCTTCAGGCTACAGGGTGGTACCATGCCAACCAGCAGGTCTCATAACCCAGGGGGGTGGGGTGGGTTCAAAAAGTGGACACTTGGACTAAAAAACTGATTTTTTGGTCTTTTTTGGTTTTCGTCAGCAGAACTGGCCTGGTTAGGCTACAAGGTTAGGTTGCGACGGTGATCCAGCTGGGCAAAACTCAGGTGAGTGTGTTTGTTCGCCAGTGACTGCTTGACTTTGCTTGATTGACTGACAAAGCCTTTGATTTTCCTGGCAAAGTGCCAGTGAGAGGTTTGTGTTGCTGACACGGTTTTCAAAAATTCAGTCATATATATATATATATATATATATACATCCCTGGACAGTGGAACAACATTGATTATTTTTCAAGAAATACTTTATGAAAAGTGTTTAAAAAGAGTATCAGAGCTTCTAGTTCTCCAAATTTCCTTGAGGCGATGCCTCCAGAACCCTCTAGCATGATCTTGCCTCGTCTATGCCAAAATGTCTTGTGATTGGACTGCTCTGAAGCCGTGCTACCGACATCTACCCTCGCGTATATAGAAAATGAGAAACGCTTTAATGGTTTCATGTTGCCTTTCTATCCGGCCATTTCTAGAAGGAGTTATAAAGTTCACCTTGGAGCCTTCTGATCCAAGTTATGCTAGGAAGGGAAGCAATGCCAGACTTGTGTGGGACTACAATGTGGATGATGAACAAAAGGAGCTACTGGGCATTGGTTTTTATGTGCTAGTCTCTAATCGTCCGTTTCTTGGGATGCTAGTACAATTTAAAAATGGTACTGTTGCAGAACATTCAAAATTACCTGCTGCTTACAGAGGAAGAGTAAGGATGGAAGGAAATGCTTCTCTTATCATTGAGAATGTATCTGCTCAAGACAACACCAGATTTATGTGCAGGCTATATGCCGAGCTTGGTGCAGACCACGAGAGCGTAGTTCAACTGATTGTAACAGGTACATATTGTACAATATACATAAATGAAAATGGGTTTTCAACCAGCAATAAATGTTTTGTTTCTTTGTCTAAACAGGATAACAGAAGTACAGTTGTTGGTTGTTTAATTAAAATATTTACATCTATGTTGTTGTTTAATTTACATCTTTACAACTATAGATAAAATATGTTGTTAGAAATACTTAATAAATTAACCAGTGAAAACCATTGATTTTCTTACTTAAACCCTTGAGTTCCGATTGTAACATAGGTTGTCCACGAGAGATCTCCATCTTCCCCTGTCCCTGTCCATTTCCACTTGGTTCCAGCTCAGTCCAGCTTGTTGTACTTCAGCCTCCCTTGATATTGTTCATTTTGTTTTCGGTTTTCTTTGGTTCCTTTATCTCTGAGGTGCCTTCGAAAATCATGCTGGTCACACAGCTGGCAGTGGGCTTTCTCAGCATATGACCTAGCCAGTGCCATTTCCGTTTTCTGACTTACAGGTGGAAATTTGTTCTTCTTCGGACTTCCATAGACATCTTTCAGAGATTTCTCGCTTTTTCCTGCTATGGAATTCGGAGAATATGCCGAAGACAATGATTGACGAATCTTATTGTTGGCAGCTTTGGTCGCAATCCTGATCTCACATGCAGGCAGAAGAACACTCTTCACATTAGTAGTGATGATTCTAAGCTTGTCTTCACTAAGAATGCACGTGATTTCCAAATTTGCCTTATGATATGGAATGCAGTTATGGTCTTCCCGATTCTTGTTTCCATGTCCGCCTTCACTTGAGAGAGACAATGTTGAAAGATAGATGACCGTTTGATGTCTTGGATTTCTTCTTTTTTAATGGTGAAGCCAAATCCGTCGTTTTCCTGGTTCAATCTCAAGCTCTTCGTCTTTTGGATGTTATTCTTTAACTTAATTATTGCAGACATCTATCTTATGCTTTTGAGCTTCTGCATAATATCACAGTGCCGTTGAAACAGTAGTGTTAGGTCATGTGAGAAATCAATGTTCTCGAGGTGCTTTGACAATAACCAATATGATGCGTCTACCTTGACATTTTTCCCTTCAGGATCCAGTTCATGGCTAACAGAAATAACAAGGGGGCATCCATCCGTAGGCATCCCTGTTGTACTTAAACAGTACTGGGAATGGGTTTATTAGCTGTACAAGCTACTCTGAAATTCGAGGATAAAAAAATGATGATGACGATGATGAATGTATTACCACGGGTGACGTGGCATGTTGATGGCTCGAAGGCCAGTCAGATCATTCTGATTCCGATTTAATTATCTTATAACTTTCGAGAACGAGACAAGTTTGGACCATGATTCGCCAAAAGCCCGTTGATTTGAGATCTCAACCAATGAAATGGTCATTTTAGCTGTTTGCCTCTTACATAAGTAAACGAACAAAAGAGCCTAAGCCAAACCATAAACCTTTCTAAGCGCTAGTCAGGACGTTCATTTTATTGCAGAAGTACCAGTCTTCAGCCCATCGTCAATAAACGGAAGTTACATTGAGGGATCCTCAGTCAATATCAGTTGTACAGCGACTGGAAAGCCCGACCCGGAAGTATCAAGGATACGAAATGGACAAATTAAAAAATTCGGACGGAAAACAGCAAATTTGAACTTCGACAGAATTACCAGGACAGACGATGGAATGTATACCTGCACGGCGAACAACTCAGCAGGGACGAAAACTCTTATTGAAACGCTGGTAGTTCGTTGTGAGTGTGAAATCATTTAATTCCCATTTGTAATAGATCAGCATTACTCAGCAAACATATTTAAGCACATTCTTAAAGGTGCCTTCCTTTTCAGACATTCGATACAAGAAAAATCAATGAGGGAGACGTCACCTTTTGTCATTATGCCTCCCTTTTTTTTCTTGAATACGCGGTACGTCGTCACACTCAAGAAGGGCCAACATTATAAGTTTAGTCAATAAAACTAACAAATATGGAAAAAAAACTCTTACCATAAGTTTTGCGTTTCATTTTAATTAGACAATTAATACAAGCAAAATCAGTGATCAACGAATGGAGCGTTTCCTTTTTCCCATTACGTTTTTACTAAACGAATTTAAGCAAATGTAAACGAATATTCATCTTTCCATTCACAGACCCGGCAAAAATACTTAACACTACTTTATCAGCTGCTAGTTCTTGGATTGGTCAGACAGTGACGTTGAAGTGCGTGTCAGATGGTGTTCCTACACCAACACTCACCTGGTACAAACCTGATGGAAATGAACTAAACACAGTCACAGCTAAAGAAAGCACAATAGACGTGACGATAAATTCTAAGCAAGATTTTGGTAAATAAGAGTGTGTCGCTAACAATGGCCTTGATCCTTTAAACGACGCTTCAGTATTCCAGCGACAGATAGGTATGTGTATCAAAATATTGTTGATTGGTAAAGGATGATTTAGACAAAAGGCACGTAGTCCCAACTATAGAAAAGCCCCTTTTCGGTCAGTTAGAAGTTAAACAGCTCATTAAATCTTAACTATTAAAGTAGTCATAACAACTGACATTCCAATCACAAACAAAGAACGTATTTTAAACCCTTTTACAGTAAAATGAAATTATCTTTAAAATGTTTTACAACACTTAAATACGGCGACTTCCAAATGATCCATACCGTTGACCAGAGACATAACCATATCCCTTTATATCCCTTTCCCGGCCCTAGTTATATCCCAAGTTATATCCCTTTTACGAATACAGTTTGTAAAAGCCTGTAGTGTCTTGACAGATCAGCCAAGACACTGCAGGCTTTTACAAACTGTATTCGCAAAAGAGATATAACTCGCTTAATGGACACCGGCTGTAAGGGCTGCATATAATGCCTTTCAAGTCATATTTTTTTAGTCATAATTTTACAATTAGTTAAAGATTTCAACGTCATTTATATCATATATTATAATAACATTTTAAATTTTATATCACTTAAATATATTTTTATTGTATTGATATTGGTAGAAGTGTAGTTTTTTAGTTTTTAGCAGTGTACCCTAATTAGTATGGTTTTACAATTTAACATCTTTGTATTGCTCTACAATTTAACATCTTTGTATCGATAAAATGCCAGGCGGAAAGCAATCAAAAACAGCTTTGTTTGAGGAAATCGATTTCAACATTTACAATGATGGCGACAGGACGGCAGCGTACATGACCGACAAGGACGGCGTACCATAGTAGTAATGTACTACACTCTGAGGCAAATTTGCCTTAGAGATGTAGTACATCACTACTTCCAGTGCTGGATACAAAATATGGGACAAAAATGGATTCAAATATTGGAATCAAATATTAGAATCAAAAACTGAATTTTTGCGCTGGATTACAAGCGGAGCGTTTCATAGTATTTTATTTATAAAATGCATGAAACTTATGATCAAATATAATAAAATATTATATTTGCTCCTTATCTTAACAACTGACACAAGCCTGAAAAACCAACCCTAAAACAACCCTTGGTTCAAATAAAAAAATCTTCTTATACTCTTTTTCAAAATTTTGGATACAGTGCTTTTAAACAAGCCGAGTTTTTATGCTGTTGTTATTATCATGGTAAATCTCTTGTACTGAATATCTGTTGTGAATTATCTTCTAAAACGATTATGATTTTTGTTATTTTTGAATTCATTTTTTCTTTTTCAAGGTTGGATAATACACTGTTTAAATCATTGTAAATGTTACATATGTATTTACTTGTTTCATTTTCTTCATTTAATAATTTTGTTAATGGCTTGCAATGTCCATCTTGTTTTAGTTTTTTTTCTAAATATACTAAAGTGTCTAGATTTTCATATACCCAATCTCCGAGTTTTGATAATTCTTTTAATGTTACGATATACTTCAGTGTGTTTATTGCGTCATCAGACATATTTTTGAATGTATCTGCTTTGAAACATATTTTCTTTAAATTTTCCATGTTTATTTTCATGTTGGTCATTTATCTATATATATAGTGTATGTTTTTATTTTTATGCGTTTTTTCATGAATCTCTTATACTCTTTTTTTTAAAAATCTTGCATCTTAGTGCGTTTAAAACAAACCTCGTTGACATAATGAAAATCAAAACCTAAGATTATAACCTAGGATAAACAGATGAGTTTGTCTTTAATATCCATAAGGATATGTTTCTATACAGCTATCCGATATGTGTTTTATTGCGCGCTTGTCATATCCAAAGGTGTATACCTTTTCTTCATATTTGTTTACAATTTGTTTATTCTGTCTAGTTATTTTATTTTCATTTACTAATGTGAGTTCTTTGATTTCGTTCTTTACAATTTTAATCATATTTGCGTGATTCAGTATCTGGGAATTTTCATGGTTTAACCTGAAACCTTTAATAACACATTTCTGTTTATTATTTCCATATGTGAAACTGTAATTCTTTGGACCTCCAGAAACGAATGTATTATTTATAGCTTCACCCCCTAACTCATCTGTTAAATCGCCTAGCATATCGCCTGTTTCTATTGTCTTACCATTCTGGGATTCAATATACACAATACTATCTGTATCAAAATATAATACCTGTTTATCCAAATAGTCAAGTTTTTCATACAACATTAACCGTGCACTGCTAGTCGTAAAACATGCTACATATATATTCGTATTATAGCTGTTATCAACAAACTGATCTTTGTAAGTGTAGCTCATTTGCACCATTTCTTCATTTATGAAATTCATGTTTAAATTATCTATTGTGTCATCTAGAACTACTTGGTAAAATTCATTTATATCAGTTACGTATTTGCACTGATTCATGTTATTTCGTTGACCAAATTTCCCCCAAAGTGAGTTTAAACACATTTTTGCAATGGCTCGTAAACCTGAATTTTCATTTAATTCACCTAAATCAATATCTAAATTCTTTTTGACTTTATTTCTGAAATTCATCTCGTCATTGTTATTTTTAAAATTATATTTCGTTGATTCAAGTTTGAGTTTCATAAATTTTTTTATATATCCCTTGAATAGATCGTCGGATGAGTTTTCAAAATGCCAAACTTCATATATTTTTGTAATTCTATACCCTTTTTCAATGGCTTTGTTGACTTCATCGGTTGTCCATGTGCCTATGAATGCTCGTTCATTTTCACTATGTTGGCATCTTTCTTGTTGTTTTGATTTAGCACATGATATGCACAGAGGGAACATTAGCTTTTCAGCTTTTTCGCATTGGATTTTCACTGGTAAAACAGGATGATATAACCCTTTTGGTGGTAAAATTTTACATTTTATTAGTCCATACCATTTTTTATCGTATTTTTCTGGTGATATTATTTTTTCAGGATGACCTATGGGATATTTTTTGTAGAACTGGACCGACGGGTATAAGGAGCAAAAGTCAACGTATTTTCCACATTCATCTTCTTTGAATTTGTATAAGAGCTTGGAAGCATTAGTCCTTCCTCCAAAGAAAGAATCTCTAGGGTTTAGTGGGGTAACCACTTCTCTATTCCAATCATTTTTATAATATTTTTGAAAACTTTTGTCATTTTTCAACTTGCATTCCCACATTTCAATAAGATTGTAACCAGCAGTTGTTATTTTGTTATTTTTTTCTTGTGTTTTATTATACAAAGTACCCATATCACTTTGATTCTTATTATTGATAACATCAGCCTTGTAGCAATCTGGGCATCCATGCCAGAAGCAACCTTGAAATTCATAAATAGTATTTGTAGATGCACAAAAACCATCTACTTTTAATTTGTTATTGTTGCATTTGATAACTTTTTCACCACCTTCCAAGGCATGTTGAATTTTAATTTTATTTTTCTTACTTATGTAATCAAGCCATGCAATACTGACTGCACTATGGTTTTCTGTTTGAACAACATTATCAACCACAGCTATGGTATTTTTTGGCATATAATTACCTCTATAAATAGCCATACAAACACCAGCTATTGTGATGTATTTTAATGGATCGATATTTTCTTGATTCATGAAATCTTGCCTGAATTTTAACATACATCTTCTTAATATATCAACATCTGACCTACAGTATTCAATTATTTCTTTTTTGAAATCGAAAACATAATTTTCATTAACACGATCATCATACCATTGTAAAAATTTTTGCCTATCATGTGATTTCATTTGGTTAAATCCATAATGATTTTTGGAAGGCATCTCTCCTATATAGTTTTGATTACAAATTTTGTTGAAAAAATGTGGGAAATAGCCCTTTTTCAGCTCGTCTAAGCCAAACGTTTTTGGAAACGATGATAAGGGTTGCTGAATAAAATTTAAGCTGTCGATTATTTTGATTCTTAATTGTGGAATTTCCATCATCATAATTTTTGCACCATTGTAAATACAGTAAGGTTTAAAACCATTATCAATACACCATTTAAGAATAAAATGAGAATCGTACCCTTTGGAATTGTGAGCCAGAAGTGTGTATCCTTTATATTTTTCATTAAGAATACCATTACAAAAACTATTAATATCATTGAAGATTGTCTCATTTCCGTTGTAATCATGACAGATAGCTAAATTAACTTCATGTGTGCCAGTGTTTTGTGTACATTCGAAATCAAAAAATAAATATTTTTCATTATACGTTTTGCATGGGTAACAATAATCTTTTCGAGGTATGTTTTTATTTAATCTGCAAGGGGTTTTGTTATTTTTGATACAATTTCCTCCCTTGCATTTTATTTTTTTCATGAAACATTCATGTTTGTTCTCACAATATTTATTGCAATTATTACACATTTTGAAACCACATTTATGTATTTTTATATATGGTTTTAGTATGATTTGATTGCATTTTAAGCATTTAGCAACACTGTTACATACGGCCTCATCACCATCTTTTATCGATCGATTACGTGTGTGGTTTTTGAAACAGCTGTCACCATGAAATACACGATTGCATTGCTTACATGTAATGTCTTTACCGTTACATTTATCTCCATTTGGGAAATATTTAAAGCAAGAAAGGCATTTTTGGGGGCATTTGTGTTTATCACGTCTTGTATAAGCTTTTTTGCAACTATGACAGTAATATGCTACATTTAGAAAAGCTGTCATTGATTTTATGACATCAAAATGATTCCGTGTTTTGTATAAATAAATTTTGTCAATTCTACCATTATTAGCTGTATATATGATTTCATTAAACTGCTCAGAATCGATAATGTTAATCTCAATATCTAAATGTGATGCAAAGCTATTTACATCTTCTAAAGTATTGCCATACTCGTTAATTTCAACATTTGCATTATTATGAAGTTCTTTTGCTTGAATTTCTTGTAGTTTTCGGCTTTTATTGAACCCATCTTTCAACTGAGTTGTGGTGTAATTTTCAGGATGTAGATTAGCATAAGCTGTTACAATGGCCCTTGCTAAACATATTGTGTCATTATTTTTTATTGTGATAATGCATTGCTTTCTATTCACTGTTTGTTTTGATAAATATAACCGTCCTTTTCCTGCCGGTATTTTAACAGATTGAATAATTATTTTGCAATTTTCTAAATCTATTTCTTTATACTCCAACGTATTGATTACATCTGAAAGTTGATTTAACTTGAAATCAGAAACTTTTAACAATTTTGTTGAGATAGGGTGATCTAATTCATCATTTGAAATTATCAATCTGAATCTATCATTTCCTTTTAACTGCCTTTTCTTTATTGTCATTTCAACCATTTTTTCAAAGACACTGAAAACATCATTTTTATTGTTTATAACATTTTTTCGGACATTTATTTTAAATTCGTTGGTATAAGCATTGAATTTTTTATTTGCTGTATTTCCGATTTCGGTTATTTTGAATAGAGGCTGGTCATTGGATGTTGTATCAAAAATGCTGTCATCGAAATTAAATTCATTTGAGAGCTTATTTTTTGACTGCTTAATCTGTATTAATTTTTTGTGCTTTCGTTTGATTTGATCTTCAATATTTTTATTATGAGTTTTTCTAATTGAATCTTCCATTTGACTGAGTTGTGCATCACGTATTATACTATCGTTTTTGTCCCGTATAGCCTTATCCAAAGTCTTATCGTTTCGATATTTATGTACTTTGTTAATCACTGCTTGTCTAGTACTCTTTTTCACCAAATTCATCCATGAAAAACCCATTTTTTTAGCATCAGCTAGGTAATCATTGGATAATTGTTTGATAAAGCTTATTGTTTTAGTTTTTGGTTTGGGTTTGGGTTTGTTTGTTGGTTTCTTTATTGGTTCAACTATTGGTTTGTTTTGGGGTTTTGGTTTGGTTACGAGTTTGTGTTCAGCCTTTGTCATGCTATCAATCAACACTAAATTACCAATACTGTTATTATTTTTGTCACCATTTTCATTTACAACGACTTTATCATCAGGAATCTCATTATAAAATGTCCTAAATACGAAATCTTTAACTAATATCTTTTTCTTGAGATCATAAGGGTTATCATAGTCTTTTTCTGCGATATATAAATAAGGATATCCATCTTTATCAATAGCCGGTTTAACTACTTTCATTTTTGGAATATTGAGTATATCTCCATCCGAAGTAGCACCAAGAGTGTTATCAACACTATTTATAAAAAATTGTTTATCATTATGATTAATGGTATTTTGTTCCATATTATAATTAGAGATATTATTTTTAATAGCGTTTTTAGATGTGAGTACTGATGAGATCACATCTTGAGTTTTTAGCGGGTTTTTAAAATTTTTTTTTTCCATTTTCATATTTATAGTAAATTAATTTTTCTTTAAGTGTTTTTATAGTAAAATAATTTTTTTGATTTTTCATTTTTTTAAATAACTAGATATATTATATATTTAGTCATTGTAAAAGTGTATGATGTGTTGATTATATGTATCATTCTTCATCGATTATTTCAAAACTATCATCATCTCGTAGACCGGCTAATATACTATTTGTGATGTGTTTTTTTGTCTTTATATGCATCCATTTTGATGCTAAATTACTGTTATAATCACAAATATCGCATTTCCAAGATTTTGAAAGCATATATTGGGTTTTGCTTTTTTTAATAGCGTTTTTTTTGTCAGTATCGTTAAAATATTTTTGTTTTCTTCCCATTATTATAGTATAATAATATTTCTTTATATCATTAACTATAAATATTTTTGATGCGTTTAATGCCCAGTGATTTTATAAAAAATGCCAAATTTTAGACCCAAAGGAAGTATCAAAAAGAGCAAAAAATACGAATAAAGTATATCATATATATTAATAACCAGTAATAAAATATTATTGGTTGTTATAATACAACGAAAGTCAGTACTAAATACTGCGAAAATCGATATGCCATCTAATACATATCTACTCAATATATGTTAGATAATTATAGCCTTATGTAGTTTTATAGTGCGTTTAGATATAAACAGATAATTATTTTCTTTAATATATATATAGAATGACTGATATAACATTAAATATCAAACACCTTTTAGAATCTGATCAAAGCTCGAATGATATAGCCTTCATTAATAAAATGTATTGTATTCAGAGCATCCTTAAAACAAATATTTGTATTATTAAAATGCTATCTTCAGACATATCAAATGAAGACAAAAATCATGTACGTTTAAAGTGTATACCTGAAGACCAGAAACGACGACGGGGAAGGCCTCGTAAGGATCAACATTAAATACATAATTATTCAGTTTACGGTTTTAGCCATAAGTTATAAATGATTAATGAGTACAATGTTTTTAATGACGTGATTTCTATTGACCAATCATATTTCAACAAATTTTACTCAAAAAGTTTACTCAAAAGTTTACATAAAAGTTTACACAAAAGTTTACTCAAAAGTTTACTCAAAAAGTTTATTCTGAAATTTACTGCCAAAACAGCTGTTCCGTGAAGTTATGTGTGTTATATATATAATGCCTTGTAATTCTGAAATCCACTATGATTTAAAAATTTTAAAAGAACCTATATGCCATTTATGCGATCAACTATTGATAGAAGGTAACAAGGATGCTGAGCCATGCTGTAGTAAGCAGGATATGTCAAATCAAAACGGTATAAATGTTTGTATTAATTGCGGTTTGGTTCATGGTTCTATTTATTACAATGAGTTCATTGATTTTTATGCAAATATGGATAAAATACGCCGAAAATCGGTATATCATCGGAAGTATCACGTTGAGAATGTTTTAAACGATTTATGTATTAAAAATAGGGTACAATTGACTAGTGATCAAAGGAATCGAATTTATAAAGTGTTTGATATTATCGAATCCGGCACTATTCCTGTTGTAAACAAAGGTAGAAAAAGACTTATATCAACCAAATTCATAATTAAACAGCTTTTTTTGATGATGAATCTACCTTGTGAATTTATCAAAATTAGCAAAAGCAAGAAAACGTTAGCCTATTATCGATTGTATTGGAATGAGATTTTGTCATTAAATTTTGGCGAAATAAATCGGATCATCCAATAAATTTCTTATCATATTTTCGTAGGTACTTGTCGATTATCGGACAGGTATCCGTCACATAATCGTCAATGTTCTTCATTGAAATTATGACGCTAGACGGATTGTAATCACCGCATCTCATCGTGTTTTTAATTGAGTTGAGTAAATGCTGGTAGCTCTGATATGCATATGTACTATTTTGAATTTTTAAATCGAGATTTTGATGATGCATCCAGCCTTGTATTAAAAGCGCTATTGTACTAATTGCAACCAAACTAACACCTCCTGTAGCAATACTTGATGAAATGGAGCCGGATGCAAAGAGAATAGACAATGAATTCCCTAATAATTTCCATTTTTTGAAACGTTTAACAGCCTGCTTATAAGCCCAACATTTTCGATGATATGTTTGATAATAAGCTTTCAATTCTATAATTTGTTCTTCAGTCAGTTCGCTTGATATATGGTTCCATGTAAATATGCATTTTCGATGTTTAGTCATATATATTAGTTATATATGATTTTTTTGCTTTATCATTTTGTTATTTTACCATTGCGCTTGTTCTTTATTGTGTAATACAGCTTCCTTATGTTTTGAATTAATCTATCAATAGAATCAATAATATTGCTAACCAATTTCACTGTTTTCATATAAGTGAATTAGATAAAATCGTTGGAGTTAGATAATTTATTCAAAGAATACATCGTATGTTTTATCTAAAAATTGAATTTTATGATAGATGGGCCCATTTATCGGGTATGTATTTTTACTAAAACCGATTCTTTGTATATAGTAACCTGAAGAAATTTGAAGGCTAGATGCATTCAGCGTATACCCCGAGAAAATTTTATCGAGACTAATGCCGTTATTACAAATACCTATTCTAAATTGATTACCTATTTTAGTATACCAGAGATTCAAATATTTACCTATATAACCAGCTCTAATTTGCTCATAAGATACATCTAAATCATAATCGAGTGATAACTTATTAGACTCTACTTTCACCCATGGATAGGAAAAACTACTAACATTGTCGAAGTTAATTTTAATTCTTTCAGCGGATTTATAGTCATATTTAAATACCATATATATAGTCCAGTCATCGGATTCAGTGACATTTTCATTTAAATTAATTTCGAAACCACTCATAAAGCCCTTTTTTGGATCAAAATCTGATAACAATTTTGTGGGATTAAAGACAAGATTGCCATTTAATCCAGACACTACAGCACCGTTACTATCTGACATGATGAATTCAGATGGATCTGTTAGATCATAAAAATACTCGAAAATTTTATGGTAATAGCTGATGTTTCTTTTTTTATCCATTTTTAATTCAAGATCAGACTTCAAATTGTCCCGAAAATTTTTTAACTGTTCAAAATTAACAGCTTGGTCATTAGTAGTAGCTGGTTTAATACCATAAATAGCCTTTGTTTTCATATCAATCGATGCATTGAAAGCTATTCTATCATTTTCAACATAATATAGCTGATCGTATATCCTAGGATCAACGTTACTCTGATAACCTTTTATTCCATAAATCACGATATATGTTTGTAATTTTGGGACATATGCGTTCCCTGATTTCATCTTTAAAACGATATCAACATAGAGATAATTATTAGGATGTTGCTGATATTTATTAATTTGTGCTATTGTTCGACTATATCCATCATAAACTCGCGTAGTTGATTTGTCGATGTTGTCGATTGATGATACAATATCGATATCTAGACTATCATGATCTATTTCAGCTGGAAAAAATAGCTCGAAAACCATTGTGTATCGATTGATTGGTAAACTATATACATTGATACCTAATCTGCTTGAGTAGTATCCTTTATTGCTGTCAAGTACCAGCTTACTGTCTACAACTTTCGTATTGATCTTATGGTATGAATTCGGATGATCGATTAAACTGCCTAACTTTATATCATCTTCCTCGCTTAATTGATTGATACTATCGGCCATTATATGGGCAAACGTGTTTTCTTGGCCAACGGAAGTTATATGACTGCTATCAACATGATCAAGCATATATTTTTTGTTTACAGCGTCTGTATCATTGGTTGGGTTTTTTAGATGGGTTATATTATACCCACCCATATGGAGATTTGCCTGCATCATGTTACTACCGTGAATATCAAGCTTGCTTTGAATTTTTTGAGTCAAAACGCGTCCTACGACCTTCTTTAAAAAACTGTTATCAACGTACGATTTGTCTGCTTTGTTTTGAAGGCTTTGAGCTAAGACACCTCCTGATTTCTTCGTTAAATATGTATTATCAGCGTACGATTTGTCAGCCTTAGTAGCAAGTTTGGTATCAATTTCAGTCCTTACTTTGTTATCCTCAACACTAACATAGCCTACGTTTGGTACAGATCGATCGTTATATAAACTTGGATAATACACTTCGGTATTTTGCAATGAAAGGCCGGCACAATCAAACACTGTTTCATTTCTGTTCTTTTTAAGGAAGAATTGGTTAAGATATCGTTTATTTACGGCCGTCTCGAGATCCCTTGAATAATTTTCAATTGAATCATCAATCGCAACGTCATCAGGCGTTTTTAGCCCTATTACTCTCTTTTTATTCAAATTGAAATTACCTTCAGGCGTAACATCAAAGCCGACTCCTGGGTCACCCTTTTCACCTCGAGGGCCTTTAATTGGTGTAATATTAGTGTTATTTGATTGTAATAAACCGTTTGAGTAACTCATATTATATCAATCAGTTATATTATATTATATTTTTTCATTGAAATTCTTAGTTACGAATTTTCGTGGCTTATCAATATATAAAAAGCTAAATGGGTCTGCAGTTGCTTTGAGATAGTCGTTTTTACTGATTCCAAGTTCTCTGCAAATCATTCCTTGTTCATTATTAGATGGGAATTCGAAAATACAGTGATGAGTACAATTTAATCTGATTGTTTTATCGGTATTATAATAGCTTTGAGATAAATAAATGCAACTGCAATTTTTATTTCTTGAATTTGTAAAATAGTTGCGTATTTCGCTATCATTTTTTGATCCCGTATTGAGATAATCGTCAAAGATGACTAGTTTTTGGCCTTCATCTGATATTTTATCAAGCGGTATTATTTTATCATTACTTGCTTCAATAACAGAATAACCAGCCTCTTGTCTAATGGGTTCAAAGGTATTGAAAAGATGTTGATATTTCGATTGCTGAAGATTTTTCCCATAAAGATATATTTTATCATAAAACAAAAGCCGGTATATCATATCAAGTAAAAGGTTGGTTTTACCCCCACCCGAGGGAGAAGAAATCAACATCCGGAAACATTGATTTGGCATGAAATCGTATAGTTGTCTAAAGTTTGAGGCCATATCGTCTTCAGTGTCATAATTCGGTATTCTCATTATATTATATGGGTATATTATTTTCAGTTCAACAAGGTGTTAAACACGGTGTTCAACAAGGTGTTAAACGCTATGTTAAATGTTGATTTTTATATTCAATTTTCATTTTTTATGTAACGTAATAATATAAAATAAAATGAGTTTACTTAGATGGAAAGAGCTTGCAAAGAGTAAATCTGATTTGGGCGATAAAATCAATTATGTTAAAAATGCAATCACACAAAATAATATCGGTCAGCAGACAAGCCAAGAGTCATTTTCGAAGGTATTCAAACCAGTGACAAGTAAATTAGATGATGTAATTAAAAGTAATTTGCAGATAGCAAAAGTACCCAAAAATCGTGTCAAAAAGGGGATGAGAGGTGAAATGGAAGCTCCAGATTACTATCCTGAAGTTGATCCTTTTGAGGATATGGACGTAGATAATTTATTTGATGAGCCTGTAATGCCACAAAATGAAAAACAGATTGTACCGAAACCACCAACATATGAAGAATCTTTAAAAGATCTTTTAGAAGGAAATAAGGAGATTTATGTTGATCCCCAATATTTTCCTGAATATGAAGATGAATTACCTCCTGAATACGATGAGGATGAAATTGATTATGCTTTAGATGCTGATGATGAAGTAAGTGAAATACTAGAAGACGTTGGTATCGACGATTATGATGTAGTGCAAATGAAATTAGATCAGCCTGAAATGACACCAAAGAAAACCAAGAACTATCTTAATAAGATTTTAGAGAAAGCCAAATATAAACGGAGACAATTGAAAGGTTTCAAGGCGAATGTTACTAAAGAATATAATAGGGGAACTATATCTGAAGCGGAAAGACAGATTAAAAATAAGAGAATAAGCAATGCAAGAGTTGCATTAAATGACTACATCAATCATTACGAAAGTAAAGCCAAAACGATAAAAGGTTCTGGTATTCGAAAAAATCAGAAAGGTGGAAATGTTATATTTTTTAACGATGTAAAACAGCTTCTCAAAAAATTGGAATTGATCATCGGTTCAATAAACGCAGGAAACACATCAGTTAAAATGCGAAATATGGGAGTCGCTATATTAGACACACTTTTAAAAAGGTCTACTATAAATAAACAACAATATAAACAGATATATAATCTGTACTTTAAAGTCTAATTTATGTAACTGTATTATATATATGGATCGTGAGTTAGTATTATCATCATATAGTGTTAAAAATCAAGGGAATAACACTCCTCAAAATTTTACAACTAAATTCAACAGGCCTATAACATTGGATAGCAATTACCAATATATGATAGGTCTCAATCGTATTATTAACATGTCATTTACATGGTTTAATGTAAATCCCTCATATGGTAATCAGCTGATTAAATATAGTTCAGATAATGGGAATAAATTTGAAGACATAACTTTCCCTGCAGGTGTTTGGAATTATTCTGAATTTGATGAATATATTAAAGAGATTACTAAGACGGGGGATGATGATAACCCTATATATCCCATCTCTATTGATTTTGATTCAACAACATTCCGAGTCACAATCACTTTATCTCAAAATTATCAACTTGATTTGACGCATAGCAATTTCAACGACCTTATAGGGTTTGATAAAAAGGTATTAAAGGATGCGGTTAATATTGGTCCAAGAGTCCCAAATCTAAGCCAAGATACCGATATATTAAATGTACATTGCGATCTAGTCAATACTTCTTTAGTCGATGGCGAAGAGTCGGATATCATTTATACTTTTTCGACCAGCGTACTACAGCCGAGTTATTCGTTTACAATCGAGCCTCGTAGGGTCACATATAACCCGGTTAATAAGCAACAGATAAGTAGCATTCGAATATACATCACAGATGGGAAGAGACGGTTAATTAACCTGAATGGAGCGGATACGTCTTTTTCATTAATTTTGAAAAGGATAGAATAATATAACATAATAGTATATAATGAAACCATATGAATTCAAGAGGTTTTACCATCCAAAATTTGGTAAATTTGTATATAAGCACAAAGGGTCAGGGATTATCGTTGATAACATTTTCAAACCGATGAAGAGTGTTATGTCGTCTGTTGTTAAAAAAATTGTCAAGCCCTTAGGTAAGAAGGCAATAAAATCAGGTATTTCTCATGCAGGTGATAAACTGGGTAAAAGGGCATCAGAAAAAGCCGGAGACCTTATAATGGAAAGGCTAAGGAATATGAGGAAGGGAAATGCTGGGCAAAAGTCACTATCCCCAATCTTACAGAAAGTAAATGCCTCACCTGTCAGACACCAACAGAAAAATGAAAGTACTGATATGATCATTAATAGATTAATATCAGGATCAGGTGTAAAAAGAAGGCGTTGAGTAAAATGAATAAAATGATTAAAAAAATTGGTACATAATTGCAAAATTATGTAACATAATAATATATGTCTTTTAGAACAAGCGAATACTTACAGAGATATGAGTTGGTTCGATTTCAACTCGATGATGTAATTCGAGTCCCAGCTAACGGTCAGCACCAACTTAAAAACGGCTATAAGTTCACGATTAACGATAGAAGTTCATTCTACGATTGGTATAATGCGTATTTCGAGGTGCAATTTCAGGTGCAAATGTTAGCTGATGGAGCAACCACGGGGGCGAATCGTATCACAGTTATTAATGGAGCACATTCATTGATTGCCCACATGATGATTAAATCAGCAGGAAAAATCGTTTATGATACCGATAATCTCCATAAAGTTACTTTCGTTAAGAATCTCCTCGAATATAGTGACGATTTTAGTCGTTCAGTAGCAAAAAATAGTCTTTGGTATCTAGATACCGACCATAGGATAGCAAATGCTAATCAGAATGCAGGGTTTGAGGCTAGGCGACTTTTGACGACAGGTCTCAATGATGTCAATGTTGTTATACCTCTAAATCGTTACAGTTTCTTTGAAGAGCTGGAAGGTCGAATGTTACTCCCAATGCAACTCCAATTCAATATACAGTTACAGAATGACGCCGAATTACTTAAAAAGGCCGATGATGTAGCTGATGGACGAGTGGTCCTTAATAGATTCCTTCTATGGGTCCCAAAATTGACTCCAAAGGACAGCCTATATGATAAGTTTGTTAGTTCCTTCTTGGTAAAGAACACTTGGACGTATATGCGCGAAATGTATGAGGTTTCCGCACCAACGAATAGCAGTGGATTCTTCCAGATCTCATCCAGTATTGATAATGTTAAGGCTATCTTTGTATATCTACAACGAGCTAAATCAAACAATGCAGATGAAAATCCCTATGAATTTGATACCTTCAATATCAATCTTGACCGTGGGAATGGTAGTTATTTGACAACATGCCGATTGGAATACGGCAACGGAGTGTTTTATCCTGAGACCGAATATGATAGTGAGTCCAAAGTTAGGATCTTCAATGATTTGATGTCTTATGGTATGAGAAAGAATGATTACAACAGCGGTACACAACTCAACTTGGCAAATTACAACTCTCTCTATCCTATTATCTTTTTTGATTTATCATATCAAGCAGAGCGAGTAACTAGAGACCCAAAGCAGTTGATCTTCAGATATAAACTAAACGCTAATAGTGCGGGAGATAGTCCTTTCAACGTCCATGCCATCGTTCTTTATGATGAGACAATCGTCATTGACAAGGTGGGGAATGAGCTGGTTATTGTATAAATCAATCAATTGAATATTATGTATAAACCATTCTATTTTGTATACGTTTTATAAACAAGAAATTATATAACATATAATATATATACAAGTAATGACAACTTATCACTCTCATAAAGTGAATCTGTCAGAAGGACAGCGAAGGAAGCTTTTGACTGCTTATAGAAATAAAAGTGAGATCACTATTCGCTTAAGCAATTCAGATATGACTGGCAATGACAGTTTAATGCTAACTCAACGACAAATCAATAAATTGAATAAGGCTAAGAAGTTAGGTGTTGGATCTTATTTAAACATCTCAAAGGCACAAATTCGAAAGGTCATTAGGGTCGGTCATGGGGCACCGCGGATTGGTTTTCCAATGATTGGAATAAGTGCTATGAAAACGAAAACAAGATCAAGAAGGTCAACAACTAACAAATCAACAACTGATAACACTTCAAAGAAGGATGGTGGAAATATTAGACTACCAAGTAAGAAAGATGTATTAGCTTACACACCGCCACCATTCATTGGTTCTTGGGATGAATATGATAAATTTCTTAGAACAGGTGGATTGGTGCTTCCAAAAAAAAAGATCTTAAAACCGAAAAGAAAGTAAGAAAGCCAACATTCCATAAGAATATACCAATGAGTAATTTTGATTTAATAAACTGGTGTTTATATTTGAATATACCGATAAAAAATGTACTAATGAGAGACGAGACTGTGCCACATAATCACAAATTAGGAATATTCATTTACAATCTCCAACCGTCATATCTGAGTGGTAGTCATTGGGTTGCAACTTATGTAAAAGATAAGGTAATCAATTATTTTGATAGTTTTGGTATGCCTTCATTTCAAAAAATAGTCGATCACGCAAAAAAGAAGAATTTAACATTGCTACATCAAAACAATCAGATACAGAATATAAATACAACCACATGCGGATACTTCTGTTTATACTTTTTGAATGAGATGAACCATGGGAATACGTATTCTAATTTGTTGGAAGTGTTTGACATATATGACACAATGAAGAATGAGAAATTCATTCAACATTATTTCAGAAATATATAACTTATATATATAATGGTTAAATCGTATTGTGTACGTGAAAAAATAAAAACTAATTCAGTTCCTAATTCTGAAAAATATATGAGAACAAAAAACAATCGTTTAATACTCAAATCGAAATGCGTTTCTTGTGGTATTACTAAAACCCGTTTTGTTAGTGAGAAAAAAGGGCGTGGAGTAGGTGAAACGATTAACAAAAAGGTCGGCGAAAAGATTCCAGGGTTTCAACAGGCTCAAGACTTAGCATCGGCTATCATGGCAGTTACCGGAGGTGATAAAGATCTATTTAAAAAATATTGGCGCGGTGACTTTGCTAAAGGTATATTTAATAAAAAAAGCGGAATTCAGACATCTAATTTTTGGAAGCCTGCTGGTGCATATACAAATGAAAAATTTAATCCATCATGTAATTACACAGAATATAAAAACGGCAAATGGGTTAATCATTATTGTGATTAATATCTAACATATAATATATATGTGCCTGTCATACTGCGTTTCATGTAATAAAAAAACAAATTCAATCAATACTAAAAAAGTAAAAGCAAAGAATGGCCGACTTATGGAAAAATCGATTTGCTCAATCTGTAAAAACAAAAAGAGTAAATTCATCAAAGGTGAAGGTATCGATATCCATAAAGCTATTTTAAAAGTAGCACCAAAAAAGGGTTTTGTAATGCCTGGTCATCGTTATACAGGTCCTGGTAATCCTTTAGAGAAACAGGTAAAGTGGGATCAAAAAACAGGTAAAATACTGGAGATATATGAAAAACCAACAGGAAAAACGGACGCCGTGAGCATGCAACATGACGTGGATTACTCAGTATGTGCAAACAAACCATCAAAAAATCAGGTTAAATGCAAAAACGAAGCTGATAAAAAGATGGTAAAAGCCCTTGATGCTATCCCATGGAAAGACAGACAATGGGGTCATGCTATTGCAAGGAACACTATTGCTACCAAGGCTAAAGTAGGTATGGGTGTAAAACAAAAGAAGACAAAAAACGGAAAACGGCGTTGAGTAAAAATGATTGGTCTCAACAATTAGCCGATGAGTTACATAAACCAATCAGACGAAAATTTAAAACTAGAAGAGTAATATCAAATGGAATTGACGACATATGGTCTGCTGATTTAGTTTTTATGGATAAACTTTCAAAATGGAATAAAGGTTATAAATATCTATTGACTATAATTGACGTATTCAGTAAATTCGCTTGGGCTATACAATTGAAAGATAAGAAAGGTGCATCAATAACTAACGCTTTCAACAATATTGTCATTAATGACAAGCGTAAACCTGAATATCTCTGGGTCGATAAGGGATCTGAATTTTATAACAAAACATTCAAGGAATGGCTAAAGCAAAATGATATTAACATATATTCCACTTTTAATGAAGGTAAAGCTGTTGTTATTGAGAGATTTAATAGAACTTTGAAAAATAAAATGTACAAACAGTTTACTATTCAAGGTAATACACAGTATCTTGAAATACTTCCAAAAATAGTAAAAGAATATAATAATACAAAACATAGCTCTATCAAAATGACACCCACAGAAGCTTCAAAGAAAAAGAATGAAGGAACTGTTTACTTTAACCTATACGGTGATATGGAGCCATTATCAGCTAAACCAAAATTTAAGGTTGGTGACAAGGTCCGAATATCTAAGTATAAACGAATTGTTTTCGATAAGGGTTATACACCGAATTGGAGTGAAGAAATGTTCGTAATTACTAAGATCCAACATACTAATCCCATTACATACAAAATAAAAGATTTGAATGATGAAGAAATAAAAGGTAGCTTTTATGAACCTGAACTGTTGAAAGCAAAGCAGGATGTATTCAGAATTGATAAAGTGATCCGTAGAGACTACAAAAAGAAACAGGCTCTTGTCAAATGGAAAGGATATAATGATGATTTTAATAGTTGGATACCAATGAAGGATCTACAACATATATAAACGCACTATTAATGATATAAATAATATGTGATACAGTAATATATAATGGATAATAGAGCTGAGTTTAACAAGATGTTAAAAGTCTTATTTAAGCATTTAAAACCAAACGCAAGTGATATAGAAGAATTAAAAAGTATAATCAAAATTTGTAAAGAATTAGGCTTTTCCAGAGACGAAACTTGTGCTATGTTTCGTTATAAAAGTATGAGTGATAACTTGTTAAACATTCAGCGTTATCACATGGAAAAGGTAATATATAAGAATTTTTATAAAGATCGTAAAAGAGATGATCAAACGCACTAATATGCAAGATTTTTAAAAAAGAGTATAAGAACTATTAAGCCAAATGCCACAAACAAATAAATATAATTGATCATATAAAATAAAATTTTATATGAACAAGATTTTCTCTTTTATTTTATTTTAGAAAATAAAAAAGAAAAGCTCCGCTAGAATCCATAGCTTGAATCCATAGCTAGAATCCATAGCTTGAATCCATAGCTTGATTTAAACGCACTTCCAATATTTTTTAAAAAGAGTATAAGAAGTTTTTTGATAACCAAATCTAAAACCAACTTTGAAACCAATTTGAAAAAATAATACATTTAAGAAACAATTTTGACTAAAAAATGAAAGTTATGATTGGTTGACATACTAAACATAGGGCAGATGTTCAAGGTGTTTAAATATTAATAATGAGACAACTCAGCGGGGTATATACCTGATTTTCCATATTTTAAAAAGAGTATAAGAAGTTTTTTTTATTTTGAACCTAGGGTTGAGTTAGGGTTGGTTTTTCAGGCTTGTGTCAGTTGTTAAGATAAGGAGCAAATATAATATTTTATTATATTTGATCATAAGTTTCATGCATTTTATAAATAAAATACTATGAAACGCTCCGCTTGTAATCCAGCGCAAAAATTCAGTTTTTGATTCTAATATTTGATTCCAATATTTGAATCCATTTTTGTCCCATATTTTGTATCCAGCACTGGAAGTAGTGATGTACTACATCTCTAAGGCAAATTTGCCTCAGAGTGTAGTACATTACTACTTACCATTGTGGATGAAATGTATTAACGAGCACTATAACAAACTTGCTCTCGATATAGAATGGAGCAAATGCGATTATCAAGCCAAGGCGATGGCGCAAATACAGGAACATACAGACACTGCACGTGGCGCTGCGAACAAGAAGCCAGAGAAGATAGGAAATTTAACAATCTCCTTTTATTTGACCACATATCGCATCTTAATCCAAGGAAACCATTGCGGTAAATGGTGTCGAGAAGTTTTTCCGTGCATAAAGGCGAACGTAGAGGAGGCAAGGCAAACCGAAGGTCCTGGCGACTCACACGAGACAATAGATGACCTTTTGGCAGAGTTAAATGCTTCAAACGGCTCTGATGAAGATGTCAAAGGTGACAACTCCACCGTCCCAGAACTTCACCCACAGCAACTGTCTCCCCAAACAAGTCGACGACGAAGTCTCCCAAGCACTCCACCTGGTCATCATGACCACAGAGTCATTGAAACCTTGAAGACTTCAATAGAAAAGGTTATTGCCGAAAATATTACCATCAAGGAGACATTGCACAACATGACACTAAAGCTTCAAGAATTTGATTACGTTAACGACCGTATGCAGTCTCTAACAGCGGAACTAAACCAATCCAAGAACGAAGTTGAGAGATATCAAGAGATCATTCAAAAAGAACAAACACTGCGTGAATCGTTGGAAGGTCGATTGCAACACCATGAAAATCAGCATCGGGAGTTTCAAAACAAGATGACAGAACAGATACAACAATTGTACGCACGTGTTCGCGAATCGGAAGAAAGCTTCGAAAAAATCAAGAACGAAAATGACGAACTTCGCCACAACAATAGCATGCTACTAAAGAAAAATGAAGCTTTCTTGAAACGTGTCGAGGACATTGAAAAAGAAACGAATGTCATACAAGAAAGTTTATTTGATGGCGAGCTTGTAACTCGAAGCCATAATCAAAACCCAGACGACCGGAAATTGCAGTCTCCGCAGCAACCTCAAGCAGATGCAAATATTCAAGCTACAGGCCAAAATGAGCAAATGAAGAAAATTTTTAGAGAAGTCAAGCCTGTTGGAGACACTATCATCTTTGGTGATTCCAACACTAGAGGCCTGGATGGAAGAAGGCTAGCAATGGGCATCAGATCTCTAAGTGGCACAACACTAGATTCAGCCATTGCATACATCAACAACGAGCCCATGCCAAATGAAGCTGTCAAACGTGTCATCTACCATTTAGGCACAAACAACATTCGCGATAACTCCACTGATGAAATTAAAACAAAGCTTAACACCTTAAAGATCAAGTCGGAAGATAAATTCCCGAACGCCATTATAGGCTTCTGTGAAATCCCCCCTAACCACCAAACGCCCAATCCAAAAATAACTGAAGTGAATGAATACATCAAGTCAATGGATTCAGCATTCCTTGAGGTAGAGGCGAAAGACCCCAGTTTCTTTACACGAGACGGGCTACACTACAACAAATCAGGCCTTGGACGTCTGGCTGCTTCAATGAAGAAATGGGCAAGAGAAAACGGCCACTCATTCGAAGCAACATACTCCAAACAACGCCGTCCGTGGAACCAACAAGACCGCAAAAGAGGACGAAATTCTCAGTGGAGGAAGGCAGATCCAACACAGCAATTAATCAACCTACTGCTCACAAGCCTTGGCAACCGGAAGCTGTAAGCCTTATCATGACCTTTAAAAACAACCAGCTAGATACTTTTCTGACACATATTTAGTTTTATTACATATTACCTATATCAGTAATAATATTCTGTTATTTCAGGGTATTTAATTTAATTTGTTGATCGTATTCTCAAAATGAACTCATTATGGTTAAATCAAAGTAATATTTTTAGTATAATTTCGTGGAACATCCAAGGACTCAAAACCAGGCTAAAACCAACCAATCAAACCATTTCGAACACAAAATTAAATATCAAATCCATTAAATCTAATATCTCAAAATTTGATATTATATGCTTACAAGAAACATGGGCAAAAGATGAGTCATTAACATTTCAAGATTACATAGTACATTCGACCGTGCGGAACTCGAAAAGTAAACGAGGTCAAGCGGGAGTATCTCTCTTGATAAAGAATAAACATTTAGACTACGTCTCCCATATCAAAAGTGCCTCTCCAAACATAATTTGGTGTCACCTAAAACGACAACTTTTTGCCATAAATTCTGACATTTATCTAGCGGCGGTTTATTTACCTCCACTTCAGTCTCAGCGCAAAGCAGGGGAGGACGTACTAAGCATTTTAGAACACGAAATACACAAGTATTCAAAACAGGGCAAAATTATATTGCTTGGCGATCTCAATGCTAGGACCGGAACTTTAAATGACTTCATTGAAAACGATTGTCACGATTTCCTAGCAAATGCTGACACATATAATCTTGATAAAAATTGGCCCAAACGAAACAATGGAGATTATACCGTAAACAAATTGGGAGGCGAAATATTACGATTATGTATAGGAAATAAATTGAGAATATTGAACGGTAGAGTTACAGGAGATCTAGACGGCAAGCTAACATCATATGAGACCAACGGAGCAAGCACTGTTGATTACGGAATAGTCAGTGAAGATCTTCAAGACACAGTGCTAGGATTTCAAGTACAAGCTTTAACACCTTATTCTGATCACTGTCCAATTACTCTCAAATTAGCTTCCCGTAATCGCGATATTATAAACAACGCATCAAAAAATTCTCAAAGAAAAGAAACGTCTCCACAGAACAGTTTTACCAAGTTTCTTTGGAAGTTAGAATCCAAAGACAAATTTATTAGTGCACTATCGAGAATTGATATTCAAGACAAACTCCAATCCTTCAATACAGCACACCACAGTTCAATAGATGATGAGATTTCGCAGTTCAATCAGATACTCAAATCAGTTGCCAAACGTAGTCTTGTGCCATCACGTAAAACGCGTAAACATACCAAGAAACACAAACCATGGTATGACAATACCTGCAGACAACTAAAGAAAAAGCTGCAGAAACTTGTAAAGGAAATTAATCCCACAGCTCCTCAATCACTGCGGCAAGAGTACTTTGCAGTCAAAAAGAAATATAAAAAGCTAGTAAAACAGATGCATAAAAGATATAAAAATCAACTTCTAAATGAAATAAACGCCTTAAATTCCAACCAAAGCGGCGACTTCTGGAAACTTATAAACAAAATCCGAAAAAATGAGACAGTCGAGGAAAGTTCTGATATCTCGTCAGAAGACTGGATAAAACACTTTCAAAACCTTTTGTATGACAAAGCTCAAGAATCGCACAGCGAGAACGTTACATCTCCAAACAATCCTGACCAAACAACAACTAAGACAGATGAAATTTTAGATGCGCCTATCACTGCAAAAGAAATTCATGATCAAATATCTAAACTCAAGAATACAAAGGCATCCGGTACGGATGCTATCTTAAATGAAATGATCAAACACGGGCGTTATTACCTTATGCCTTCTCTAGAGAGAATATTTAACGACATAATTGAGAACGGAACCTTTCCAACTGAATGGAACATAGGTGTCATAAAACCAATATACAAACAAAAAGGTGATAAGAAATCTCCAGCAAATTACAGAGGAATCACTTTAACTAGCTGCTTAGGAAAACTGTTCACATCAATTTTGCAAAACAGATTGAATAAATTCATCGAACAACATGATGTTCTAAATCCTGAACAGTTTGGATTTAGACCAAACTCCAGAACTACTGACAGTTTATTTATTTTCCAGCAATTACTCCATAAATACACCAAACAACACAAGAAGCTTTACGTTGGTTTTATTGACTACGAAAAAGCTTTCGATAGTGTATGGCAATCTGGAATGATACATAAATTACAAACATACGGAATACAAGCGAAATTCTTGAATGTTATTAAATCCATGTATTCGTCTATTAGGAGTTGTGTTAAAATTAACCAAAACGCACTTACTGAACTATTTTCATGTAACAAAGGGATAAGGCAAGGTGATGGTCTAAGTCCAGTTTTATTTTCTTTATTTATGAATGATCTACCGCAATATCTTAAACAGAGCAAATCCCCAGGTGTGATGTTAGGAAATCGAACTATAAACTGCTTAATGTATGCAGATGATTTGTTAATAATCAGTCCTTCTCCCGAAGGGTTGCAACAATCGCTTAATGTAATTCATAGACACGCTCAGCAATGGAAGCTCAAAGTTAATACCAAAAAGTCGAACATAATCATATTCAGCGGTAACGGACAAAACAAAAATAATATAAATTTTAAATACGACAATGAATCTTTGCAAATTGTCGACAAACAAACATATTTAGGTATAGAAATGACCTCATCCGGTCGTTACACTTATGCAAGGGAAATTCTCAGCAAAAAAGCCACTAAGGTCCTCTCGATAATTAAACGATCCTTTTCTAACACGGATTCAGCAGCTATTGCGATTAAGAACAAACTTTTCAATGCCCTTGTTAAGCCCGTGTTACTTTATGCGTGCGAAATTTGGGGACCAGAACTATTGTCATATAAAACGCACTTCGATAAAAGCACAATTGAACAAGTCCACATCAAGTTCTGTAAACAAACGTTAAACGTCCCATGGTATACAGAAAACATTGCTTGCAGGGCAGAACTTGGGCGTTATCCTTTAATCATTGACATAAAAACGTCAATCTTCAGCTATTGGCAAAGACTGAAGTATTGTTGTAATAACGTTTTGTTAAGTGAGGCATTTCAATATGCAACAACATCTACAACATTTTTTGATGTTGCAACTAACGAAGAAATGCATCAAGAAACAGAACCGATAACCCGGCAACACATCAAGAACGGTCGATTAACCATGAGGAAAACCCTCAGAAATAAGTATTTACAAAACTGGGTGGGCACCCAGAATAGTTCATCGTCAACTTCAAGAGAAAAATTTACACACAAGGAAGTTAAAAAGAGCTATGAATTTGAGAATTACCTAACAACAGTTAAAAACCCAGCGCACAGAATAAACCTGACAAAGCTTAGATTAGGATGTCATACATTACGAATACAGACTGGAAAGTATGAAAATAAAGGAGCATCAATCCCAGTAGAGCAAAGAACATGCTTGGTATGTAAACAAAATTGCGTAGAAGACGAAAAGCATTTTTTGATGTGTTGCCAGGGATTTACAACCATAAGACATGAATTATGTTCTCACATCTCTAAGGTTGATGTAAGGTACATATATTTAAGTGAGAACGAGAGGATTAAGTACCTACTTAGAGCTGACAATGAACATACATCAAAAGTAGTAGGTAAATATATACATTCAATGTTTCAAAAAAGGAAAGAGCTTCTTAACTTACAAGCACAATGAACATTATAATTTATTTAATTTTTACATATATTGACATTATGAATTGTATAAGAATCAAATTTTTGTTATTTCTTAAATGTATTAGTAAATGTTAAAACCTTTGTTGTAAACAGACCAATACCTCCCTTTGGAGAGTAAGGCGCAATAAAGATATACTATTACTACTATTACTATTACTCACTCACTCACTCACTCACTCACTCACTCACTCACTCACTCACTCACTCACTCACTCACTCACTCACTCACTCAGCAAAAAAGCCACTAAGGTCCTCGGTAGGTAAGGTAACGGACAAAACAAAAATAATATAACTTTTAAATACGACAATGAATCTTTGCAAATTGTCGACAAACAAACATATTTAGGTATAGAAATGACCTCATCCGGTCGTTACACTTATGCAAGGGAAATTCTCAGCAAAAAAGCCACTAAGGTCCTCTCGATAATTAAACAATCCTTTTCTAACACGGATTCAGCAGCTATTGCGATTAAGAACAAACTTTTCAATGCCCTTGTTAAGCCCGTGTTACTTTATGCATGCGAAATTTGGGGACCAGAACTATTGTCATATAAAACGCACTTCGATAAAAGCACAATTGAACAAGTCCACATCAAGTTCTGTAAACAAACGTTAAACGTCCCATGGTATACAGAAAACATTGCTTGCAGGGCAGAACTTGGGCGTTATCCTTTAATCATTGACATAAAAACCTCAATCTTCAGCTATTGGCAAAGACTGAAGTATTGTTGTAATAACGTTTTGTTAAGTGAGGCATTTCAATATGCAACAACATCTACAACATTTTTTGATGTTGCAACTAACGAAGAAATGCATCAAGAAACAGAACCGATAACCCGGCAACACATCAAGAATGGTCGATTAACCATGAGGAAAACCCTCAGAAATAAGTATTCACAAAACTGGCTGGGCACCCAGAATAGTTCATCGTCAACTTCAAGAGAAAAATTTACACACAAGGAAGTTAAAAAGAGCTATGAATTTGAGAATTACCTAACAACAGTTAAAAACCCAGCGCACAGAATAAGCCTGACAAAGCTTAGATTAGGATGTCATACATTACGAATACAGACTGGAAAGTATGAAAATAAAGGAGCATCAATCCCAGTAGAGCAAAGAACATGCTTGGTATGTAAACAAAATTGCGTAGAAGACGAAAAGCATTTTTTGATGTGTTGCCAGGGATTTACAACCATAAGACATGAATTATGTTCTCACATTTCTAAGGTTGATGTAAGGTACATATATTTAAGTGAGAACGAGAGGATTAAGTACCTACTTAGAGCTGACAATGAACATACATCAAAAGTAGTAGGTAAATATATACATTCAATGTTTCAAAAAAGGAAAGAGCTTCTTAACTTACAAGCACAATGAACATTATAATTTATTTAATTTTTACATATATTGACATTATGAATTGTATAAGAATCAAATTTTTGTTATTTCTTAAATGTATTAGTAAATGTTAAAACCTTTGTTGTAAACAGACCAATACCTCCCTTTGGAGAGTAAGGCGCAATAAAGATATACTATTACTATTACTATTACTCACTCATTCACTCACTCACTCACTCACTCACTCACTCACTCACTCACTCACTCACTCACTCACTCACTCACTCACTTACTCACTCACTACTACGAAAAAGCTTTCGATAGTGTATGGCAATCTGGAATGATACATAAATTACAAACATACGGAATACAAGGGAAATTCTTGAATGTTATTAAATCCATGTATTCGTCTATTAGGAGTTGTGTTAAAATTAACCAAAACGCACTTACTGAACTATTTTCATGTAACAAAGGGATAAGGCAAGGTGATGGTCTAAGTCCAGTTTTATTTTCTTTATTTATGAATGATCTACCGCAATATCTTAAACAGAGCAAATCTCCAGGTGTGATGTTAGGAAATCGAACTATAAACTGCTTAATGTATGCAGATGATTTGTTAATAATCAGTCCTTCTCCCGAAGGGTTGCAACAATCGCTTAATGTAATTCATAGACACGCTCAGCAATGGAAGCTCAAAGTTAATGCCAAAAAGTCGAACATAATCATATTCAGCGGTAACGGACAAACAAAAATAATATAAATTTTAAATACGACAATGAATCTTTGCAAATTGTCGACAAACAAACATATTTAGGTATAGAAATGACCTCATCCGGTCGTTACACTTATGCAAGGGAAATTCTCAGCAAAAAAGCCACTAAGGTCCTCTCGATAATTAAACGATCCTTTTCTAACACGGATTCAGCAGCTATTGCGATTAAGAACAAACTTTTCAATGCCCTTGTTAAGCCCGTGTTACTTTATGCGTGCGAAATTTGGGGACCAGAACTATTGTCATATAAAACGCACTTCGATAAAAGCACAATTGAACAAGTCCACATCAAGTTCTGTAAACAAACGTTAAACGTCCCATGGTATACAGAAAACATTGCTTGCAGGGCAGAACTTGGGCGTTATCCTTTAATCATTGACATAAAAACGTCAATCTTCAGCTATTGGCAAAGACTGAAGTATTGTTGTAATAACGTTTTGTTAAGTGAGGCATTTCAATATGCAACAACATCTACAACATTTTTTGATGTTGCAACTAACGAAGAAATGCATCAAGAAACAGAACCGATAACCCGGCAACACATCAAGAACGGTCGATTAACCCTGAGGAAAACCCTCAGAAATAAGTATTCACAAAACTGGCTGGGCACCCAGAATAGTTCATCGTCAACTTCAAGAGAAAAATTTACACACAAGGAAGTTAAAAAGAGCTATGAATTTGAGAATTACCTAACAACAGTTAAAAACCCAGCGCACAGAATAAGCCTGACAAAGCTTAGATTAGGATGTCATACATTACGAATACAGACTGGAAAGTATGAAAATAAAGGAGCATCAATCCCAGTAGAGCAAAGAACATGCTTGGTATGTAAACAAAATTGCGTAGAAGACGAAAAGCATTTTTTGATGTGTTGCCAGGGATTTACAACCTTAAGACATGAATTATGTTCTCACATTTCTAAGGTTGATGTAAGGTACATATATTTAAGTGAGAACGAGAGGATTAAGTACCTACTTAGAGCTGACAATGAACATACATCAAAAGTAGTAGGTAAATATATACATTCAATGTTTCAAAAAAGGAAAGAGCTTCTTAACTTACAAGCACAATGAACATTATAATTTATTTAATTTTTACATATATTGACATTATGAATTGTATAAGAATCAAATTTTTGTTATTTCTTAAATGTATTAGTAAATGTTAAAACCTTTGTTGTAAACAGACCAATACCTCCCTTTGGAGAGTAAGGCGCAATAAAGATAAACTATTACTATTACTCACTCAATCACTCACTCACTCACTGATAAGACCCATTTACAAAAAGAAGGGCGATAAATGCTCGCCAGCCAACTACAGGGGAATTACTCTAACAAGTTGTTTAGGAAAATTATTCACATCAATTTTACAATCAAGATTAAATAAATTCATCGAAACTCACAACATTCTCAACCCAGAACAATTTGGATTTAGACCAAATGCGAGAACAACAGTAGTCTTTTTATTTTGCAACAACTCATTCATAAGTACACCAAACAACATAAGAAGCTTTATGTTGGTTTTATTGATTATGAGAAAGCTTTTGATAGCGTATGGCAGTCTGCGTTGATTTATAAGTTGCAAAGGCAAATTCCTAAATGTCATTAACCCTATTCAGACCGGGCTTTTTTGGACCTTCTCAGACCGGGGGGGGCTTCGGAAGCCCCCCCTATGTAACTTCCAGAATATTTAAGCAATCACCATGAAACTTATAGGATATATTGTACGTCCGAAACTCTTTCTTTTGGTATACGTCACGTGGGATGGTGACGTCACATCACGTGACAATTACATCATGATGTCAAAACAGCCGCCATCTTGGATCCGCCATCTTGGATTTCAAAATTTTTCCAAAATGCCAGAAAATCACCCAAAATCACTGCAAAGTACTCAAAATGAATAAAAATGTGCTTTAAACGCGTAAAAATGTAAAAATAATTCCATTTAAGTTGATTTTTATTAACAGAAACACGCAAAATTACAAATTTGGGAAAACATGCCTGTCAAAATGCCGTTGCCATGGTGATGTCAAGTTCCTGACACATCATCCAACCCTACCAAATTGTTGCCAGATAAATTTTAGGAAAACTCAGAAAGTTTGGCAGCGTTTGCTTAAATCTTAAAAAAGTTATAAAAGTTCAAAGTAAGCGCGGGCCTCAAAAGCCCCCCCCCCGGTCTGAATAGGGTTAAGTCCATGTATTCTTCGATTAAGAGTTGTGTTCGCATAAATAAAAACACAACAACGGATCTGTTTTCATGCAATAAAGGCATAAGGCAAGGTGATGGATTAAGTCCAGTTCTGTTTTCTTTGTTTATGAATGATTTACCAGATTACTTTAAAGTCAACAAATGCAAAGGGGTAGTATTAAACAATCAGCTACTTAAGAGTGTGCCCGTGAGAGAACAGGGCAGAACCATGCAACAGGTGATACAGCTCATATCACCGATTTCGCCCAAACTTAGCATAAATGTTGGGTATGGTGAGCTATTTACTGTGGCAAAACATCAACTCAAAATATTTTATTCCCTTCAAGTTATGGCACCTTTTGCAAAAATGGCCATTTTTCACTAATTTATGCATATTTTATTAGCTGACTTTGATTGACCAGTTCCACAAGAAAAAAAGACTTCTGAAAATAAAATTCACTGCACTATATTCTGTGGTTATTAGGCTTTAAGTACAATAATTCACTTTAACCGTCAAATTTGATTTCTTCTCCTCAAACGGTCTTTTGGAAGGTACACATTTCGTACTGTTGGAAATAGCCTTTAACTAGTGCCCAATATCTCCCATGAGCAACAACTTATATACATCATTCTTACATGGGTAATGAAGTCCATCATTAAACTTTACAAAAATGCAACAAAATGTCTGGGGACTACAATGTTTTATTAGTATTGAGAACTAAACACACGTGACTTAACGATTTCTTGCTATTTCATCAAAATTCACCGAAACACAGAAGCCATTTATTTGCCTCAATTTGGCATAAAATCGGTACGAAATAGCTAATCAAGCATAAATTTATAGATAACAATCAAAATATTGGCGAAGAAAAGGCAGTTAAGACTTTTTTCGGAGCGTTTTCAGAGCCATATAATTCGGCAATGTTGTGATATACACGGATATAGCAAATGAAAAAACAGCAGCGAAAGATTTTCTTTACAAGCTCGCTCAATTCAACATTTAGGCACATCAGAGTAAAGAAACAAGAAAGTAATACTACATACATGCCACTTATCGACACACAGATGCTTTCTTTTGAAGAATTTGTTCTTCCTCGCTGCACTTCGATTCTTTGATCGATCTCAATTGACATGCACTGTTGCTTTGAGGCGCGCTGAACTTAGTCAATCCATCGTGGTTCATCCTTCGTGAAAGGTGTAAGCAGGTTGTCAATAAAGTCATTCAAAGAGCTGTTCAAAGTTTACGGAAGGACACTTGTCTCAGCCAGTTTGCATGAAATAAATTTAACTGGAAAATAAACAGCCGCCATGTTGAATTTCTACCTTTGAGCCTGCCGTTTCAGTCAGCGGTACGGCTGTTCACTGGGCATCACGCGTCCATCACGCGTGACCACACCACACGCGCGATCATTTGGTTCTCCTCCCCGAGTGTTCGTTGGATGCGTTTGTGATGAAAATGAGAATATTTTCAAATTGTCGTAGGGAAAACAATTTCCTCCGCTACAGCTTGACGTGTTTACCGCAATGTGATGCTGAACGAACTCTAGGGTGCTTACCATTTGTTGGAGAGAACCGGTTGGAATGACCACTGAAAAATGGAAAGGCTTCTTTCCAAAATTAGCAAACTAACCGAAATAGATGTCGCTTACCATTTGTAGCTCAGTTTCCTGTTATTTCTTTCCGTTGATGGGAGACCTGATGCATGGGAAACTAGAACTGGGAAACCTTACAAATGGTAAGAAAATTTCTGACGTTCCGTCAATCTCCGAAGAGATTTTCCAGAAAAAATACTGTTCCATTTGACTTTCACCGAGACAGAGTTCTTGATTTTTCTGTTCAACGGTCGGCTAGCCTGCGTGGCAGGCGTCGTTAGTTTCTAGCGCGCGCATGGGAGAAACGCGAAAGGCGCGAGAGCGCCACGCGAGGAAAAAATCGAGAAGACGGCGTCTCCTAGATTTTTACCTCGCGTGGCCTTCTCGCGATCGCGCACTCTTTTACGCGCGCTAAAAACTACACAGACGCCTGCTACGCAGGCTAACGGTCGGCATGCATGGCAACCAAATCAAAATAATTGTTTATGTTCCAAAATGACGCTAAATGGCGGTATAAAACTGCTCCGACGTCTCGGCAATACTGCCTTTTTGCGGGTGGCACCCTGAAGAAGGCAGTATTGCCGAAACGTCGGAGCAGTTTTATACCGCCATTTAGCGTCATTTTGGAACATAAACAATGATTTTTAGCATAAAAGACGCTACACAGTTAAATAGATCAAAATTTCAACGTCTCCCAGTTACTTTCCAGACATTTGTATTTTTTTATTGCTTGTTCAAATTCCCCTCCCCTGGCGGGAATAGTGATTAATACCGCGCATAACGATTACATTTTTTGACCAAATTCCCCTACCCCGGGGCATAAATGGGGAAAAATGAATAACTCAGCAAAATTGGAGAATAACGTTTACCACGGGATAAATCACTATACGGTGGATAGCGAGGTAGGTTTTGTAATCGTTTCTTGCGCAAGTGCTTTAGTTGGGGGAGCGTCTGTGCTGAACTGAACAAAGAATTCACGTACGAAATGCCTTTAGGGACGCAGTCTATATGGCGCAGCAAATATATACATTTATTACACGACTAAGGCGGTCCGAGGGCCAATAACTAAATCAGCCAATCAGATTACTTTATTTCCGGTCCCGCGAGGGCCGATATTTTCCAAATATCGGACCGGGTTTTGTCCCAGATGATCCCGCACTAATTCCCGCGCGATTTAGCGCAAGAGTTTTTGCAAGATTTTT
Source organism: Oculina patagonica (assembly GCF_052425735.1). Lineage (NCBI taxonomy): Eukaryota > Metazoa > Cnidaria > Anthozoa > Scleractinia > Oculinidae > Oculina > Oculina patagonica. The sequence goes on from NW_027558145.1 coordinate 199,593, forward strand.
TTTTTGTAAAAATTTTTCGGAGTTTTTATTGCTTTGAAAATGAAATGACCTTCAACACAGAAATAATTTTAACTCCTTTGGCGCGCGTAAAAGTTTTGCCGCATATTGTTTTCCACGACATCTACCGGGTAGCAATTCTTAATACACAAAGTTTCCAGTCGTGAAATAAATCTCTTATTAACCACGCGCGAGGGCCGTACTGGGCGAATATTGGCCCGAGGTCTTAACAGTACGGATCGAGCGCAGCGAGGTCCGTACAAAAAAGACCGAGGGCCAATATTCGCCCAGTACGGTCCCGAGCAAGCTTGGAGAAGGCTACGTGTGCTGGTTGAAACATTAGCTAATAAGTTTTGCCGTCTTGCGTAGTCCTAGTCTTAAAATAAATTTGTTTAGTTTTAATGCGGGGTTTAAGCTCTCTACAAAAGTCTGCATTCGCGTCTTTGTAACTCACATAGCCACTTAAATTGAGTCGGTGATGAAGAAAATTATCATTTGAAGCCGCAATTCGTCACTTGCAATGTGGGCATTCAGGAGGAAAAATTTGTCCCCATAAAAGCCCTTTTCTAAAACAAATTATTAAAACTGCAGTAATGACGTTTATCGGTAAATGGACAGATGGAGAACTTTGTGGGATCCCGAAAAAGAGAGTGGGTACAAATTCAGTCTCCTAGCTGCCAAAGTGTAATATAATATAGACGATTTGAACAGAAGGAATAGATGTACACAGGCCAGACTGACAACCTGACCGCCATTTCTTCGAACGTCCATATTCACCCCCTCCCCCACCTCCCAAAAAAGACAGAAACAACAAAAAAAACAATAAACATACTAGTTTTAACCTGATATAAGATGGAAAAACTTGATCTGATTATTTAATGGTTTCCGACATTTCAGAGCATCAAAACCGATTGCATCGCATACATTACACTGCATCCAGTGTATTTCTCTTCAACTATTTATCAAAAAAATTCAATGGAGAAGTTGAAAAAAATTCTCACTTTTACAAGAAACGCACACTACTTATAAGGCTAAGATCAAGCCCCGGTTGTTCAGAGGGTAGATAACACCATCCGCTACTTATTCCGACGAAAACAAACATTTGCGAAGGAAAAGCAAATGAACACGCGTGTGTATAGCTGTGTATAGCTGTGTTGGGCTATGTATAGGCGTGTATAGCTGTGTAGGGCTAGGCTATGTATCCCCTCTATGAACATCCCTATATAGGATTTAGTCAAACAACTATATGATGACTACACTACATACTTGCCCAAGTGTACGGCTTTACCGCTGACTGAAACGGCAGGCTCAAAGGTACAAATACAACATGGCGGCTGTTTATTTTCCAGTTAAATTTATTTCATTCAAACTGGCTGAGACAAGTGCCCTTCCGTGAACTTTAAACAGCTCTTTGAATGACTTTATTGACAACCTGTTTACACCTTTCACGAAGGATGAACCACGATGTATTGGCTAAGTTCATCGCGCCTCAAAGCAACAGTACATGTCAATTGAGATCGATCGAAGGATCGAAGTGCAGCGAGGAAGAACAAATTCTTCAAAAGAAAGCATCTGTGTGTCGATAAGTGCCATGTATGTAGTATTACTTTCTTGTTTCTTAACTTTGATGTGCCTAAATGTTGAATTGAGCGAGCTTTTGAAGAAAATCTTTCGCTGCTATTTTTACATTTACTATCACAACATTGCCGAATTATATGGCTCTGAAAACGCTCCGAAAAATGCCCTAACTGCCAATCTTCGCCAATATTTTGATTGTTATCTATAAATTTATGCTTGATTAGCTATTTCGTACCGATTTTGTGCCAAATTGAGGCAAATAAATGGCTTCTGTGTTTCGGTGAATTTTAATGAAATAGCAAGAAATCGTTAAGTCACGTGTGTTTAGTTCCTCAATACTAATAGAATATTGAAGTCCCCAGACATTTTGTTGCATTTTTGTGAAGTTTAATGATGGACTTCATTACCCATGTAAGAATAATGTATATAAGTTGTTGCTCATGGGAGATAATGGGCACTAGTTAAAGGCTATTTCCAACAGTACGAAATGTGTACCTTCCAAAAGACCGTTTGAGGAGAAGAAATCAAATCAGACGGTTGAAGTGAATTATTGTACTTAAAGCCTAATAACCACAGAATATAATGCAGTGAAATTTATTTTCAGAAGTCTTTTTTTCTTGTGGAACTGGTCAATCAAAGTCAGCTAATTAAATATGCATAAATTAGTGAAAAATGGCCATTTTTGCAAAAGGTGCCATAACTTGAAGGGAATAAAATATTTTGAGCTGATGTTTTGTCACAGTAAATAGCTCACCATACCCAACATTTATGCTAAGTTTGGGCGAAATCGGTGATATGAGTTGTATCACATGTTGCCTGGTCCTCTTATGGATACACTCTTAATTGCCTAATGTACGCAGATGATCTATTAGTATTAAGCGATTCTCCAGAAGGATTGCAACAATCACTTGACGTTATTCATAAGCACGCTCAAGAATGGAAGCTAAAAGTAAACACCAAAAAATCAAACATCATTGTATTTAGTGGTAACGGTCAGAACAAACACAAAAAAGATTTTAAATACGACAATGAAACTTTAAATATTGTCGACAAACAAACATATCTAGGCATAGAAATGACATCTTCTGGTCGTTACACCTATGCAAGAGAAATAATCAGCAAAAAGGCTACCAAAGTTATATTATTTCCATCATTAAACGATTTCTATCCAACATTGATTTATCAACAATTGTGATACGAAATAAACTTTTTGATGCTTTAGTTAAACCCATACTTTTGAATGGTTGTGAAATATGGGGACCCGAACTTTTATCATACAAAACACATTTCGATAAAAGTACAATTGAACAAGTTCACATCCGGTTTTGCAAACAAGAATTAAATGTACCATTTGTATGCAGAAAACGTAGCATGCAGAGCAAAACTAGGTCGATACCCTTTAGCAATAGACATTAAAGCATCTATCTTATGCTATTTTCAAAGATTAGAACATAAGATAACCAATCCCATATTAAATGATGCATTTCTTTACGCCAAAAAACATACTAAATCTTTTAGTTTATTAAATGATGATGAAGCATTAGGAATTTTCTCCGATAATGACACATCAGCCCCACAACTTTCAACGAATTCTTGCTCTAAAATTAAACATAGGTTAAGAAAAAATTATTTCCAAAATTGGTCAAAGGTCCGAAATTGCGCGTCAGTTAGCTCTAGAGAAAAATTCACTCACGAAGAAGTTAAAAAAGATTACAAATTAGAAGAGTATCTCACTACAGTTAAAAATCCAGCGCATCGAATAAAAATAACTAAACTACGATTAGGGGTACATTCCCTACGCATACAGACTGGAAAATATGAAAATGCAGGAGCATCCATACCAGTTGAAGAAAGAAAGTGCTTGGTATGTAAGGAAACCCACAAAGAGGACGAACGGCATTTTTTAATGTATTGCAAAGGGTATAATGATATTAGAAAAGAGCTTCATTCCATCGTGTCACAAACTGATCCTCGCTTTGTAGATTTAACTGATCATGAAAAAATAAAGTACCTTCTTAAACTAGATAATTATGCTACCTCTAGAATCATAGCTAAATATATCTTCCTAATGTTTAAAAAAAGAAAAGAAATGTTAAATTGAAAGTTATATTTAACAATTATTCGCCGAAGGCGAAGTGATTATTGCTGAATAATCCCCGAGACGAAGTCGAGGGGATTATTCAACAATAATCACTTAGCCTAAGGCGAATAATTGTTTTAGTATAATTTTTAGAGGTGATCATCAAGAACTTAAAAAATAACGATAGCAAACAAGAAAACAGCAAACACAAGTGTCCGCTTGCATACGGTGTAAACCAGTTTAATTCATCGATTGCAATCAGAATTTATTTAGTTTATAAAGCAATAAAACGAAACAAAACAAACACTACGAGAAAGATAGATAACCGTTACCTTTGTATGATTGTTGATACTTCTAAGCGGTTGTGCGAATCCTCTCAAAAATGAGTAGCTCCGGTGAGAAGAAGAACTCAATAATATTTGCTCAATCGATCTGACTGAGTTTCTCATCGATCTTGAAAATATTTTCGGTCCAAAAGCCTTGGTAGTTAATTTGAAAAATTCCCAGTATTTAAAATATCCAGGACTTGGACTGGTTTCTTTCAAATCAAAGAAATTTTTATTCAGCAAAAGCGGCCATGTTTACTTGCCTGGATGTCAAAGGTGGCATGGCTAAGTAACCAAGCCTTCAAAGCTATAATCACCTAGCGCGGGGTGAATATAGCCTCATAAGCCGAGCTTCTCGACCAATCAGAATGCTTCAATTCTTAAAATCACCTCTGAAATTATACTAACAATAAATAGTTGTATAATTAATAGTCCAATAATTACCGTAATCGTTTGCATTGTAATTTCATTGTTTGTTATTAAGTAATTTGTTAGCATAGTTGCTATAACACCTTTATTGTAACTAGACCAATACCTCCCTTTACTGAGAGTGTAAGGCACAATAAAGATTTACTGTTACTGTTACTCGCTCACTTACTCACTCACTCACTCACTCACTCACCTATCTTAAATGAAATGATCAAACACGGGCGTTATTACCTTATTCCTTCTCTAGAGAGAATATTTAACGACATAATTGAGAACGGAACCTTTCCAACTGAATGGAACATAGGTGTCATAAAACCAATATACAAACAAAAAGGTGATAAGAAATCTTCAGCAAATTACAGAGGAATCACTTTAACTAGCTGCTTAGGAAAACTGTTCACATCAATTTTGCAAAACAGATTGAATAAGTTCATCGAACAACATGATGTTCTAAATCCTGAACAGTTTGGATTTAGACCAAACTCCAGAGCTACTGATAGTTTATTTATTTTCCAGCAATTACTCCATAAATACACCAAACAACACAAGAAGCTTTACGTTGGTTTTATTGACTACGAAAAAGCTTTCGATAGTGTATGGCAATCTGGAATGATACATAAATTACAAACATACGGAATACAAGGGAAATTCTTGAATGTTATTAAATCCATGTATTCGTCTATTAGGAGTTGTGTTAAAATTAACCAAAACGCACTTACTGAACTATTTTCATGTAACAAAGGGATAAGGCAAGGTGATGGTCTAAGTCCAGTTTTATTTTCTTTATTTATGAATGATCTACCGCAATATCTTAAACAGAGCAAATCTCCAGGTGTGATGTTAGGAAATCGAACTATAAACTGCTTAATGTATGCAGATGATTTGTTAATAATCAGTCCTTCTCCCGAAGGGTTGCAACAATCGCTTAATGTAATTCATAGACACGCTCAGCAATGGAAGCTCAAAGTTAATACCAAAAAGTCGAACATAATCATATTCAGCGGTAACGGACAAAACAAAAATAATATAACTTTTAAATACGACAATGAATCTTTGCAAATTGTCGACAAACAAACATATTTAGGTATAGAAATGACCTCATCCGGTCGTTACACTTATGCAAGGGAAATTCTCAGCAAAAAAGCCACTAAGGTCCTCTCGATAATTAAACGATCCTTTTCTAACACTGATTCAGCAGCTATTGCGATTAAGAACAAACTTTTCAATGCCCTTGTTAAGCCCGTGTTACTTTATGCGTACGAAATTTGGGGACCAGAACTACTGTCATATAAAACACACTTCGATAAAAGCACAATTGAACAAGTCCACATTAAGTTCTGTAAACAAACATTAAACGTCCCAGGGTATACAGAAAACATTGCTTGCAGGGCAGAACTTGGGCGTTATCCTTTAATCATTGACATAAAAACCTCCATCTTCAGCTACTGGCAAGTCTGAAGTATTGTTGTAATAACGTTTTGTTAAGTGAGGCATTTCAATATGCAACAGCACCTACAACATTTTTCGATGTTGCAACTAACGAAGAAATGCATCACGAAACAGAACCGATAACCCGGCAACACATCAAGAACGGTCGATTAACCATGAGGAAAACCCTCAGAAATAAGTATTCACAAAACTGGCTGGGCACCCAGAATAGTTCATCGTCAACTTCAAGAGAAAAATTTACACACAAGGAAGTTAAAAAGAGCTATGAATTTGAGAATTACCTAACAACAGTTAAAAACCCAGCACACAGAATAAGCCTGACAAAGCTTAGATTAGGATACAGACTGGAAAATATGAAAATAAAGGAGCATCAATCCCAGTAGAGCAAAGAACATGCTTGGTATGTAAACAAAATTGCGTAGAAGACGGAAAGCATTTTTTGATGTGTTGCCAGGGATTTACAACCATAAGACATGAATTATGTTCTCACATTTTAAAGGTTGATGTAAGTTACATATATTTAATTGAGAACGAGAGGATTAAGTACCTATTTAGAGCTGACAATAAACATACATCAAAAATAGTAGGTAAATATATACATTCAATGTTTCAAAAAAGAAAAGAGCTTCTTAACTTACAAGCACAATAAACATTATAATTTATTTAATTTTTACATTGACATTATGAATTGTATAAGAATCAAATTTTTGTTATTTCTTAAATGTATTAGTAAATGTTAAAACCTTTGTTGTAAACGGACCAATACCTCCCTTTGGAGAGTAAGGCGCAATAAAGATATACTATTACGATTACTATTACTATTACTATTACTATAGACTTTCTCAAAGCCCTTCTACGCGCGGTTTAGGTATGTCGCGTACGAAGGACTTTTCCAACTTGCAGCGCGCCAATTTTACCGACCCAAAAACGGGTCGGTGAATAAATTATAACCGCGGCCAATCAGAGTCGAGATCTCAAAGAAAGTGTCATTCAAATGTAAATCGACGCTACTTCACGCAACATTTCTTGTCACGTCGAGGTCACATCATGCGAACAGCGAAGGAAGCGTTGGAAATTGCTCAACAGTTCAAGGGAAACGAAGAGTTAAAAGAATATCAACAACATGTCATAGAAGCGTATCTCTGCGGAAAAAATGTTTTTTTTTTTTTCTGCGCCCACGGAAGCGGGCAAAAGCTTCCACCGACTACATGCGAGATGGAGGCGACACGACGATAGTCCTTGTTGTTGTCCCTTTTATAGTATCGCTCATGAAAGACCAAGTTTTCTCTTTGAAAAACCGTGGGATTGTGGCCTCATCTGTTGGAGACGACTGCAGCGACGAACAGTTAAAGGACATATTTCATTTGAAGTTCAAAACTATTTTTGGAAGACCAGAAGCACTTTGCAACATTTATCATCACATATTTCGCCGATTAAAAGTGTTTGCAATCTATGTTTTGGAAGCGATTTATTGTCATGTGTATTCAAGTATTGTTTAGCTATCGCTTAATGACCAGCCTTCAACGAATCCCTCACAACGTTTACTTTCTTCTGCTTTCTTCACGATCGTGTCGTTTTTGTCGGCACAGTTTCTACAAATAATATTTGTAGTAAGTTTAGGTTCTGCGAATTGCCGTCCGGCGAGGATTTCCAGGTCTAAGCAAGCCTTGTTTTCCCCCCCTGGGCCGATCAATCTTTGTCTGTAATCGTTTTTACGACTTCCTTAGCGCAAAGAATACAAATATGTTTTTTTCGAGCAAGGAGAAATCGAAATTCGCGTGATCGTCTTGGTCGGAGTTGACCCCGCACTCGCTACTTTCCGCCATCACAAACAAGAATTCTTGAAACTTGACTCTTGCTAGAAAAGTCACGCGCTCGCAGAAACACCGCCCCCTGATAATTGATACCTCTTACTTTTGGCGGGAAACTTGATTCAAAATCCTTCAAGCGGGACAAGTCGCCCTCTCGCGACTTCGTCACTCGCGGTCGTCGCTTCACGACTCACTGCGCGTCGCTTCGCGACGCGTGGCTCGCTTCACTCGCCAATAGAGGGCGACTTGGTGCAAGTCTACTATTACTATTACTATTACTATTACTATTACTATTACTATTACTATTACTATTACTATTACTCACTCACTCACTCACTCACTCACTCACTCACTCACTCACTCACACACTCACTCACTCACTCACTCACTCAC